>NC_136907.1:43643843-43886898 GCF_949606895.1 Notothenia rossii | reverse complement strand
GTGGCTGTAACGTGGCAGCCACGTGCAATTGTTAGCTACATACGGTCATAATAACCCATGAGCGCCGGTATAACGCCTCATGGGGACAGCACTGCACAGACCTCCACTCATCCCCTGAGCGTGTACACGCCTCATGATGACAGCCGGAGTGAAACGCAGCGTGTGGAGGTTTCCTCGCAGCCCTTTCGCCTCACGGGCAGCGGCGGCGAGGGCAATGGCGTGGCTCGTCACCATGACGACCATTACAGCACATCACAGAGAAGCCAGAACGGGGGAATGAGCACTATTCCAGGCTGAGTGCCCCCAGCGGAAGTGCCCGCAGCGCCACGGCGCCAGGGCTCGCTACAGAAGCCTGCTGGTTTTAACCTATCGGTTAATTAACTGCAGAGCTCGCTAATTAAGCCGGCTGCCACTAATCTGTTGATTACCAGCAGGGTTCGCTGCAGAAGCCTGCCCGTTTTAACCTCGGTTAATAACCTGCAGAGCTCGCGGCATTCCTCTGTCCGAAATACGCCTCGTACACACGGCCTTAATAAACCCATGAGCGCCGTACAACGCCTCATGTGGGCAGCACTGCACACACCTCCATCCATCCCCTGAGCGTGTACGCGCCTCATGATGAGAGTCGGAGTGAAACGCAGCGTGTGGAGGCTTCCTCGCAGCCCTTTTGCCTCACAGTGGCGGCGAGGGCAATGGCATCACAGAGAAGCCAGAACGGGGGAATGAGCAGTATTCCAGGCTGAGTGCCCCCAGCGGTAGCGCCCGCAGCGCCACGGCACCAGGTCTCGCTGCAAGAAGCCTGCTGGTTTTAACCTATCGGTTAATAACCTGCAGAGCTCGCTAATTAAGCCGGCTGCCACTAATCTGTTGATTAAGTAGACAGCAGGGCTCGCTGCAGAAGCCTGCCGGTTTTAACCTCGGTTAATAACCTGCAGAGCTCGCGGCATTCCTCTGTCCGAGATACGCCTCCTACACACGGTCATAATAAACCCATGAGCGCTGTTATAACGCCTCGTGTGGACAGCACTGCACACACCTCCATTCATCCCCTGAGCGTGTACACGCCTCATGATGAGAGCCGGAGTGAAACGCAGCGTGTGGAGACACCCTGGCGTGGCTCGTTGCCACGACGACCACAGAACATCTCGAGCATGTGCGCCCGCTCTTAGAGTGTTTCTCAGAGTGGCAGCGCGTGTGTCTGATGGACAGATGGATGAGCAGGATGATCAGCAGAGGATACGTCCTGCAGTTCGCCTCTCCCCCACCCCCACAGTTCAATGGGATACAGGAAACACTCCTGTCCTCCCAGAAGCTATGTCTTGCGCTCTAATCCGAGCTGCTGGAACTCCTGTTGAAAGAGGATATTTCCAGGGTTCCTCAAAGGGAGGAAAATCAGGGGTTTTCACTCCCGTTATTTTTCTAATCCCGAAAAAGACTGGGGGAATGAGACATCCTGGATCTGTCAGTATTCCACATGCTGACGATCAAACAGGTGCTGGAATGTTTTCACCAGGACGACTGGTTCACTTCCACCTGAAGGATGCATACTTCCACGTACCCATCATCCCAAAACACAGGAAATTCCTGCGTTTTCCATTCAGGGAATATCAGACCAGACAATCGTCTGCCGTTCGGATATTTCCTGGCTCCTCGCATTTGTGTAGAGAAGGCTGGAGCCACTACACAGAGGAGGGATGAGAGTGTGGTTTTCCTCCGGACGACCTGCTATTTGCTGGCTCGCCCCAGGGAGGAAGTCGCTTTACAGACGGTACATCTCGTATCGCATCTGTCAAAGCCTGGGAGTGGAGTTAAACTCAGCCAGCATGAGAGCGCGACTCTCGCGGCAGCGAGGGGAAGAACTGACAGCTCTCCTCCGGCGTGTCACAACCCACACAGCCCTCTCCGTGACGCAGCTGCTCGGCGTTGGCGTCAGCTGGTCACGTGATGATCCCCCTGAGTCTCTTCCAACAGGGGGACACTCCAGAGGTGGTTCATTCGCTGCAGAAGCCTGCTGTTTTAACCTATTGGTTTATAAACTGCAGAACTCGCGGCATTCCTCTGTCCCAGATATGCCACACGGTCATAATAACCACGAGCACCGTTATAACGCCTCGTGTGGACAGCATGCACACACCTCTCATCCCCTGGGCATGTACTGAAGTATTATTTGAGTTATTTGAAGTATTAAAGTAACGTGTTATGGCAGGAAAGTTCAATCTGGTATATTCATTTTAATGTCACCTTATATAGAATGTGTGTTAAACTTGTGATTTCTGCATTGAGTGACTTCTGCCTAGCAGATACCAAGAAGAGGCCCCTAGGGTCTCTCTGTTAATTATCAATAGTCCTTGCAATTAACAGGGGAAGTCCCAGATACATTTTCAGATAATGTAGTTAAAGTCTTGTAGAATTAATGTTTATCTCCTACACATCCTGCAGGCCTTGAGACTTGGGTCACCCAGCAGTAACCAAGATAAACGTCCTTTTGAGCTTATCAATAAAATGTATTAATTCCTAGTAAGCTTACTTTGGGGTGAAGGGAAGTTCAGGGAAGCCATTAAGCCACAAGAACAATTAAACTTCTGTTAATCAACCAAAACTCATGACTTTCAGGGGACAGGACATTCGGACCTATAACAAGGGTCACTTCATAGAGAATATATGTGTGTGGTTGATTACTTTGTATTAATAATAACAGTATGTGTAAAGGAAGCTGGAAATATGCAATGTGAAACCTTTTATTTGAAATAAAGATTCTGCAGGGAATATTCTTAAAGAACAATAGCTCAAGTGTCTGGAAGAGCTGCAGGCTAAATGAGTGTGCGGTACTTTTTACTGCTTGAGATCAGAGCTGATGTTTTCCTCTTGTTATTATTGTTTGAGGTTAAGGTAACTCACATGTGTTATTTGTATAATCCAACTATAAAAAACGATATCTTAAAACTATCTATATAAAATGCCAAAAGTATGTGAAACTTGCAAGGAGGGGTTTGTTATCTCGAATGTAAGGTCGCCTCTGGCTCGCGCTGATTGGCTGTCTTTTCTAAGTGGAGGACCCCTCGGGGGGGGGGGGGGGTGGGGGGGCAGCCGCATAGATCCTCCTGGGGTTTTGGATATAAGCCTATGTTTTCTTTAGACCAGCCTCTTCTTTTCTTCAAACTGACCAGGTCCGTGAGATTGGAGGAGGAGCAGGAAGTACTTCCTTTGTGTTTGTATTTGTATTTGTATTTGTATTTGTATTGTTACTTTTTATCATTAAAACAAGATTATTGTTTAACTTGCATTCTGGTGTTTCTTAATCCCTTCCTTTTTACAAATTGACCCAGCTTATCAAACGACACGCGGAGACGAGGTTGGTTTTGAACATCCTCCAAATCTCCAACAAATGGTGACCCGACGTGTCTGAGTGGGGTGTTTTCGGGGAAGTGACCAGCAGCAGCAAGCGGACGGAATAGTCCAGGGCTAAACATCTCGGCCTCTTCTGACAACTAAAAACAGAGCTCTGTACAATAGGTTACCAGGTGAGCAGACACGATTTAATTCGAAACCTGTGATTTGACCATATTCCAAATTTGAGGGTTGTCAGACGAAGTTTACAGTGTTTTTATAGTAACAGTACAGATACATATTTTAGATAGGTAGGAAAGTTATATAACATAAAAGTGAATCAACGAGGTATGTAAGACGAAGGTGAAAGGCCCCGTACTTTTTTCAGAAAGGAGACGGCTGAAGACTCGTTGGGGGACGTCCAGTGACCGTTTTCAGACGGCATCCGGGGACGAATCAGAATAACAATTCTTAGGTTCATAGGAATCGAAGTTGAGTTATAAGTACATCCAAAGGAGAGAAATGCAACCTTCAAAAAGCAATTTTGAAGTGACCGGATCTCATTAATCCTTTGTTCTGTGGGGTTGAATCTATAAAGCCAAACGTCACGATAAAGAGTTCTGTGGGCCTGAGTTTCGGCTCCATGTCAGCGTCACATCGTTGAAAGACGGTGTTGAAGCGCGCTGAGAGGCTTGCTAAACTTGTTGAAATAAACATCGGACAATAAAAGCTGAATAGACTGTACGGGGAATTTTTTCTGTGAATATTTACTGGTAACAAGGACAGTAAGTCAGATCAATAGATATGAAGTCTGTGAATATTTACTGGTAACAAGGACAGTAAGTCAGATCAATATATATGAAGTCTGTGAATATTTACTGGTAACAAGGACAGTAAGTCAGATCAATATATATGAAGTCTGTGAATATTTACTGGTAACAGAAACAGTCTAAGTCAGATGAATAGATACGAAGTCATAATGAAGGGAGAATTTTAACGAGAGGAGCGTGAGTTAAGAGCTTACGAGAACAGTGGGTTCGAGCAGAAAAATTGAATAAAAGGATAGAAGAAGTGTTAATTGTTGAAAGAAGCCCCCCTTTTCCTCTAGAGGCTGAGAGCTACAGCGGGGGAGAGAGAAGGGGGTGTCAGTATTTGTCTGTGAGAGTTCCCCCCCCACTTTTTCCTCTCGAGAGCAGCAGCAGCAGCCTGGAGTGTGTCTGCTTGCTTTTTTCTCTAGTGATCTGAAGTTGGACTGAAATACATTGAAAATTAACAGATCAAGGTGTGATTTGAAGTGGTAGATATATTGAAATAAATAAGAAACAATGATTTGCTGCTATTTAAACATAGTCTTTGAGAACTGATTGATACCGTTGCATTGCGTTGTGAATTTCATGGTATTTGTCATTAACTAAGGATTGTACTTAATTATACTTCAAGGAAAATTATATTACATACATCAACCTTAGGGGAAAGTAAAAAGAGGTTTACTGAGTATATGAAGTACATTAAATGTAAGGCTTTATTCAAATTAGATATAATAGGTGGATTTTTCCATCTAGAATACGACATGGAAAGAGGAGAATTTGTTAGACATGAAATAACGAACTCATTGGAAGAAATATATATTGTAAGGTTATTTAGGAGTTGTTATCATATACAGTTACTCTCAGTTGATGGTTGTTTAAAGTAGATAGGAAACTGAAAACGTAAACGATCCACCACAATGGTGTTTTTTAATTGATGAAGAAGGAGTAGAAAGTAAAAAGAAGGTTTTTGTAAGTTTGTCAGAGGGAATCTGTTAATGTTCAAGCATGACAGAGGTGCTGCACGAGGCTAAAAGCCATCTCACACAGTTGGAGAACAAAAGAGGTTTTGATGAGAGAAGCTTGGGCCGGCAGCTGCAGGGCGCAGAGAGGAAGAGAGAGAGAAAAGTCAGATGGTTTGAAGAAGTATAGAGAGAGTACAGGTTATATAGAGTTACTACTATTCTGGAAAATGTCATATTGTTTTGTGAGTAACATGAAATAAGAATATATTTACTAGATATAAGAACAACAGGCTTATGGTTAGGTTAACAGAACATTGCTATTAACCAGTTTCAGCTGCAACTATCCTGTCTTTGTTCTAAAGAGAACGTACGTTGCATTTACAATTAATATTAAGAAATGTTCACAATTGATACCATTAAAGACCGTTTGGGATTAATAGGACGAGTTTGTCATAAACATTCGTGCTTAGATGGAATAAAAGTGTTGAGAGATGTTCTCAAAAATGGGAGTTTTCACAATGCTTTTAGTTTTTATTGAAACAATTAAGTAATAAGGACAGAAAAATGTTCCGTGATGATTTATTTTGGTTTCAGCTTTAGTAATAATGAAGATTACATTTTGTAATAATTCCTTTAAGTGTTCCAAAATATATTCATTAACTGTAGTCAGATTACTTGTTTTAAATATATAGCGCTGGATACAGTTAGTTTTGTATTCTGTTACAAATCTAACCATGCTTGTAACACAACTTAGATAAACAATTTGAAAAAGAATAGAATAAGCAAGAAGATTAAAGATGAATCTATAGTAGTTAAGAAAAGTTTTTTGTTTTGCCTATTAACTGAGAACTGAAGTAATGAAGAATAGGAAGACTGTTACCATTAATGGGTTTGGCATTCACATGTTTCAGCATTCCTGACCATATAGACACTCAGCTGTTTTATTTTGTAACCAGCTGGGGGAGAGATTTACATTGAGTTTTTCTCAGTAGCTGATTTGCTGTGATTACAGCAGCATTGGATAGTTGTGCGCCACCTTTGGGTTGTACTCTGAATCGGTGTGTTGGTGAAAAGTTGCTCATTGCAAACAGAAGAACTGTGCAAAGAACACATCTCAAAGGAGGTTTTGACAGTTTGCTTGTGCCTCGTTGTCAAGGCAACCGTGGTGTGAAGAGGTACTGCAGTTTGTGGGGATTTCTGCGGTACAGAGGACAACGTGTGTCTTCTGATTGTATCACATTGATCCAGAGGTCCCTTCCCCCTCAGGACATCCCAATGCCAGAGAGAGTTTCCTTGGAGCCCACTGACCAGGGCCGGTTCTAGCTTTTTGGGGGCCCTGCCACTGACTACAGCTGAAAAGGACAATGAATCATTGACTGTTCTCAATATGACAAGATCTTGAGACAGGCTGGTCTCAGTCTGTTCAGACTCTGAAGAAATCATGCAATGATTTTACAGCATAACTGTGCAAGAGTTAATCAGAAGGTGGTGTAGAACGATATGCTTAGTGTTTAGGAAGGGAGGCTGATTGTTTAATGATGGTCTGGAATGCTGAAAAGGTTAAAGTTTAATATCCTTGTTTGGCAAACAAGACATCTGATTATTATGTCACACATGATAGATCTTGACATAGTGACTAGCTATGGGTAAACGTGTGGACGTTATACCATTATTAACATGAACTAAAAATAAATAGGGAAATAGTATCTGGTTAAAGATGAATGGATTTCATATCCTAGAGAGGATTAGTTATATTGTGAATACTTCACAAGGTATTTACTAATGTATTTTGAAGAACACAGGTCCAGTTTTGTTTTGTTTCTAGATTAAATTGTCCATTACCAAAACTGTTCTGCTTAGGTCTAGCTTTAGACTTTGATAGTAAAAGAGTATTTAGGCTTATTTTTGTATATCTGACATTTTTTAAATATGTTGGCTATTCACTAGATAGAGAGATGGCATTACTCTCCATTTGTTGAGAACATTTCTGAAGATTAAATGTTTGTTCCATTCCTGATATTCCTATCTAGGATGTAATTTTCGAGTAACAGGGCTGATGCTGAAATTGGAAAATATGTTAGTGGTTTACATGAAAAAAAAAAAAAAAAAAAAGGTTTTGTTTGTTCAACCTCCAGTTAGATCTGAAACAGTAATAATGATTGATTTGGCCAAAACTTAGTTTAACATCCTGATGTAACATTATGAGGTATGTTCACTTCTAAGGGTAAACAAATTGATAAAATGTATTATTATTATTATTGATTAATTTGGAATATTAATTCGAAAGGCCGTTTTCTGCAGGTTCACTTAAGAATGCCTTCCATGAACATTTGTCAGGTATTGTGTTTCCTAGGGGCGGTATATTAATAAAGTGTATTGATAATTTGTTTGTTAAACATCTGAAGAAAATGGTGCTGCGAACACGAGAAAAACTTTGTTGCATTGGTTGACATCAACACAATGATGTCACTAGTACAACTCCAGCTAGTAGAATATTAAAGTCTCTGCAGAGCACGACACATGGCCAATGAAACTGAGACCAAATGACCTTTGACCCTGACTGACAGTGTGACTTGAGAAAAGCACTATCAATGACAGACTCTGGGGCTGACCGAACTTGACTTTACTACCTGACAGAGTGAGTGTGAATGTATTTCTGCATGTGATCAGTGCAACTGCTTGATTCTAAAACAATAACTAACCGAGCATGTCTTTGGACTAACATATTATTTTGGAGCTCCAAGGGAAACATAGGTTTCCTAAAAATTCTGCAAAAGGGGGTTAACCACATGTGACCCGTTTCTAATTCCCACAGGAGTTGGCGGTTTGCAAATGTAAAACTCAAACTAAAATCTAAAGATTCTGTTTCTTTTAGGACTGCCAGCTGGAAATGAATACTTATTTTCCCTGGAGTGTTTACTGTGAAAAATGATGGATGTACTTTTGTGAATGATGTTTGGTATTTTCTTATAACCACTGGTTACCTGAAGGTTTTCTTCCCATACAGCAGTTTGTTACACATGTGTACATGTGTAAAAAGGGGGAGTGTGGGATTTTTTCATTTAGGGACAAGAAGAAACCTGCCGCCCCAACTCAGATGTTCAATCTGACCATTGATTGACAGTTTTAGATTTAACCTGCTCCATATCTGGGGATAAGATACTGTACTGATGAATGTTGACATGTTCCTAATATTGATTGAGTTATAACAGGTAACACAGATGCAGAATCAGTGGCCAAGGGGCTACTGAGAGAGATGTCATTCCAGAATGAGAATACCAGAGAAGGTGACCTGTGATAATGAAAACAATTTTGTAATATTTCAACAGGTATTAAAGTAACTGAGGTTTGAAATGTAGAAAGAACATATTACAGCTAAGTTAAAACATAGTAATGTAATGAGATATAATTTAATTTAGACAACATCTTGTAACTAGCCTGGTAAAGAAGTAAAAGCCATAGACTGTTTAGATCATTATTGGGATGTACATTTAATTTAAATTCATAATAGAAAGACATTTGATGACAGTATGTTGGATTTCTGTATTCATTTTTCAGCTTGATAATATCTAAGCACTGACGGGTAGAAGCAGTATCACCAGGAAATTATTCACTTTGTCAGTATCATGATTTTAGTTGTTTTTAATCCTTAACATTAGTGTGTTCCATTACCAGAGACATTAGCAGTTCATATTATATTTAGATTTTAAATAGGATATCAAGGATTTCATTTAAAATAACACAGATGCTTGTCAGAAATTCAGAGCTATTGAGATATGTTATTTAGTTCACCTGAAGATGTTGGGGTTTATTTTGTTGACACAGGCCAAGTATTAGAATTCTGAAGCGGCCTACCAGTGGTGGGTCAAACCCCTGAGGGCCCAGAAGCCCTGAGCGTAGACTTGAGGGGTGGGTATCAGATTTCTCCACACAGGTTGCTGACGCCTAAAGGGGGACCCGAGGAGCAAGAGGCCGACACAGCGGAGTTCGTCTGGCTGAAGGTCAAGAGGCCTACGTGGCTCAACTCCAGGTTCTCCGGCCTCTACAGAGTGACCCAGAGGACATCTCATGCAGTCCGCCGAGGAGCAAAGGGGGACATCTGGGACTACTGGAGCCAGTGTGCGGCGAGGAAATCACCGGCTAGGACCATGGAGGACATCAGGACGGACCTGGCTATCGTCAACGAGGACATCCCTACAGCAGACGACTCGGAAGCTGTCATCAGCGGACTGGAGGAGAAGGACCTCGCGGACATCCTTACAGCAGACGACTCGGAAGCGGCTGTCAGCAGGCTGGGGCACTTCTCGAGGCAGCAGAGGAGTCTACTTCTCTCTGATCAGATTAATCAGTTCCACCTTTGATGGAAAGGCCGCATCTCCCCCTCCCTATCAGCTGCCCTTGTTGGCGTTTTCCGCTGAGAGGGGGGGGGGGGGGCCTGAGCATTCAACAACACACAAGGATGCTGCTTTCTGGCACTCAGGTTCGCACTCTGATAGTTCCTTCACTGACATTGAAAGTTGTGTTCTGTTCACAAAGGTATACTGTTGGGGAGCAGACACAGTGGCAAGGAAGGACAGTAGTTGTGTTTCAAATGTCGTATGTGTGTTGGTCTCGTTGGGGTGAGACCAAAAGGGGGATTGAAGTATTATTTGAGTTATTTGAAGTATTAAAGTAACGTGTTATGGCAGGAAAGTTCAATCTGGTATATTCATTTTAATGTCACCTTATATAGAATGTGTGTTAAACTTGTGATTTCTGCATTGAGTGACTTCTGCCTAGCAGATACCAAGAAGAGGCCCCTAGGGTCTCTCTGTTAATTATCAATAGTCCTTGCAATTAACAGGGGAAGTCCCAGATACATTTTCAGATAATGTAGTTAAAGTCTTGTAGAATTAATGTTTATCTCCTACACATCCTGCAGGCCTTGAGACTTGGGTCACCCAGCAGTGACCAAGATAAACGTCCTTTTGAGCTTATCAATAAAATGTATTCATTCCTAGTAAGCTTACTTTGGGGTGAAGGGAAGTTCAGGGAAGCCATTAAGCCACAAGAACAATTAAACTTCTGTTAATCAACCAAAACTCATGACTTTCAGGGGACAGGACATTCGGACCTATAACAAGGGTCACTTCATAGAGAATATATGTGTGTGGTTGATTACTTTGTATTAATAATAACAGTATGTGTAAAGGAAGCTGGAAATATGCAATGTGAAACCTTTTATTTGAAATAAAGATTCTGCAGGGAATATTCTTAAAGAACAATAGCTCAAGTGTCTGGAAGAGCTGCAGGCTAAATGAGTGTGCGGTACTTTTTACTGCTTGAGATCAGAGCTGATGTTTTCCTCTTGTTATTATTGTTTGAGGTTAAGGTAACTCACATGTGTTATTTGTATAATCCAACTATAAAAAACTATATCTTAAAACTATCTTTATAAAATGCCAAAAGTATGTGAAACTTGCAAGGAGGGGTTTGTTATCTCGAATGTAAGGGTCGCCTCTGGCTCGCGCTGATTGGCTGTCTTTTCTAAGTGGAGGACCCCTCGGGGGGGGGGGGGGGGGGGGGGGGGGCAGCCGCATAGCTCCTCCTGGGGTTTTGGATATAAGCCTATGTTTTCTTTAGACCAGCCTCTTCTTTTCTTCAAACTGACCAGGTCCGTGAGATTGGAGGAGGAGCAGGAAGTACTTCCTTTGTGTTTGTATTTGTATTTGTATTTGTATTTGTATTGTTACTTTTTATCATTAAAACAAGATTATTGTTTAACTTGCATTCTGGTGTTTCTTAATCCCTTCCTTTTTACGAATTTACCCAGCTTATCAAACGACACGCGGAGACGAGGTTGGTTTTGAACATCCTCCAAATCTCCAACAGTACGCGCCTCATGAGGAGAGACGGAGTGAAAGGCAGCGTGTGGAAACTCCCTCGCAGCCCTTTTGCCTCACGGGCAGCGGCGGCGATGGCGTGGCTTGTCACCATGAAGACCATTACGGCACTTCACAGAGAAGCCTCTCCCCCCAGCAGTTCCATGGGATACAAGAAACACTCCTGTCATCCCAGGAACAGTGTCTTGCGCGGTTTTTACCCCCGCTATTTTTCTAAATCTCCTCTGTCCGGTGCGCGCGCTGTCCTGCTATGTGGCGCGCACGGCGGCCTGGCGCCGTTCTCAGCGCCTTTTCGTGCACTATAGAGAGAGCTCGATCGGGCAACCTCTGTCTGCACAACGGCTGTCACACTGGCTGTGTGAGGCTGTGTCACAGGCATACAGTATGTCTCCTCTGGGGTGGAGCCCCCGGAGAACATCAAGGCGCACTCCACCAGAGGAATTTCCTCCTCCACGGCTTTGCACGGAGGAATGTCAGTGGAAGATATTTGCACGGCTGCATCTTGGTCTTCCCCCTGTTCATTTATTCATTTTTATTTGAGGGATGTCTCCCATTCCTCTCTGACACACCCTGTACTGGGTGTCCTGTCGGGGTGAGTGACGTCAGGGAGCCAGCTGTGCGCCTCTCTCCTGCCTTTTGGCACGCGGAGAGCGGCCCATTTCCCCTCTTATAGGAGGGATGTTCCTTTTTCCTCTAACACACTTTGTACGGAGTGCCTGGTCAGAGTGAGTGACGTCAGGGATCCAGCTGTGCGCTCTCCTGCCTGTCTGCACGCAGAGAGCTGCTGTTCCCCCACTACGATCGCAGGACGAGGTGGGACTTTCGTCTCTACTTTCTCACAGCGGCCGGTATGTATTGTTCCCAGCCTTCACCCCGTCGGGAAGATAGGCATGTTTTGCTCTGTTCCAGGTACGGTGATGAGCCATTACGCATGGCACATCAGGCAGGGGGGTTTTATTGAGCAGGTATGTCTGTGCTTCTAGTGCCGGGCGGACCCAGTGGGGCGCAGACTACATCATGCTTCGCCCTTAACCCAATAGCGATAGCCTTAGAGGGCGAAGCCATATACGAAATAGAACTGAGGTTACCTACTGTAACCCCAGCTTCTATGAGTAAATGGCGCAGCCCTCTAAGTGCGGGGCCCCACTGGCTCTACGAATAGCTGAAGAAAAGTTATGTTGTATGGGAGCAGATTGCCGGGCCACCTTCCTATTTATACCGGAAGGAGGCCCGAGGGTGGGGCCCACCTTGCGGGTGGGCGTGGACTACAAGTGTTTCAGTGCTGCGCGGGGGCGCAGGGGGATTACCCAATAGCGATAGCCTTAGAGGGCTGCGCCATTTACTCATAGAAGCTGGGGTTAAAGTAGGTAACCTCAGTTTTACATTGTATTTCACCATTTGTAATCATGGTGCAGTATTGTGTTTGTGCAGGTTGCACAAATACCAGCCTGTCAGGACATCGAGTCCACTATTTCCCTAACAGGAAAAGAAAGCTAGCTAGCTTTCGGTCCTTGGTTCGTTTTGTGCAGACAAAGAGACGGGACTTCAATGCTGCGTCTGTGATGAAAAACGCGGTCGTTTGTGGCGCTCATTTTCGACCGGAGGATTATGAGTCAAGTGATGTGATGGAGTGCAGTATGGGATATCGAAGCCAGGACCGTGTGAGGCTGATAGCTAGTGCGGTTCCGTCAATACACACAGCTCCGGCAATACACACAGCTCCGGCAGCAGCAGCAGCAGGCTGGAGTGAGAGCTCGGGAGCGTCGGTCAGAGATTCAGCAAAACGAAAAAGTGAACTGTGCACCGTAAGTATTGTTTTTCTAACGTTTGCTAACTTCCAAATTAGTAAGTATAATGATTTCAATAATGACAATCAACGTGTGTTTAGTATTTATTGTTGTAAGTTAATGTTGCTAGCTTGTTAAACCCACTTGCTTAGTCATAATGGAAAATGTTAGCTAGAATTGGCGTGGGGACTTTATTTGCATATCTAATGGCGCAGTTGCTATTTATTTTCATGTGTAATCATGTGTGTCATGTGTGTGTTTTCAAGACTTTGGGAGACAACAGTGCTGCAGATTCACCTACAGCCAGTGATGCTGGGCTTATAGACCGAGAGCAAGAGGTCGTCTCTCCACTGGTTCCTCAGCCAACATCTGTGCTTCACTGCGGCTCACAGTGTAACCTCAGACCTTTCCATCGTTCATCAGGTAAATGTAACACAGAAGTAGCGCGCCCATTTTACATCAAAACGCGGTCAAGACTCTGCATAGTTTTTGTACATGTTAAAAACATATTAGAAAAACATCTCAGTATGATGCAGGCTGTTACAACTCCAAGACTTGCTATGACCTCAATAATTAACATATAAATGAATTAAAACATCTCAGCCCGAATGTCAACAAAACCTGAACATAAGCTTTGTAAAGGTAGATTGTATGGCAGGGCTGTTGTTTATGGCAGGCACAATTATATAATATATATCTTTTTATCCTAGCTGTCCAGGTACAGCCCAGGATGGTCAGTGTGGGGTGTCAGACAGAATCTCCACTGCCCAGTCCTGAACACAGTGATGATGAGTCATCTTCTGTATGTTACGATATCTGAGAGGACCCAAACGCAGGACACGGCAGAGTGTTCAAAAAGGGTTTATTAGTGAACAAAAGGTGCGGGAAGGATAATCCGGCAGGAGTGGCGAGGAAGTGGAGGCTGGTGACGACAACACGGCGGTCAGAGAATGATCCTGGAGCACAGGAAGAAAACACGTTAGCGTCAGAACATCCAGAAATAAGGTAGCTGATAATGCTGAGTAGCCTGGAGGTTTACCACTGTGGTTTAACAACGATCTGGCGCCGACAGGTTGTGGAGCCTCTGCTGATATGCCGTTGTAGATGGCTGATGAGAATCAGGTGTGAGGGTGAACAGCTGATTGCAGCAGGTGAGCCGGGAGCCAGAGTGACATCCACCACGCCCACACAACAGGCAAAGGGAAAACATCCCCAAGGAGGCCATAGCCCTCCCAATCCACGAGATATTGGAATCCCCTTCCACGGCGACGAACGTCCAACAATCGCCTGACGGTGTAGGTTGGGTGACCATCGATGATGCGGGGGGGTGGGGGAAGAGTCACTGGAGGAGACAAGGGGCTGCTGGCAACAGGTTTTAGCAGAGAAACATGAAAAGTAGGGTGAAACTTCATGTGTGGTGGAAGCTTGAGCTTGACTGCAGATGGGTTAACAACAGAGTCGATGATGAAGGGGCCGACATAACGTGGCGTGAGTTTTTTAGACTCTGTCTTGAGTGGGAGGTCTTTGGAGGAAAGCCAAACACTCTGACCTGGTAAGTAGTTGGGGGCCGGGGTCCTGTGACGGTCTGCGATGAGGCGGTTGCGGGCAGCGGAACGGAGCAGGGCGGCTCGGGTGTCCTTCCACACCTTACGACAGCGTCGAAGGTGGGTCTGAATGGAAGGAACAGCAACTTCCTCTTCCTGTGCTGGAAACAGGGGTGGTTGAAAACCCATGGCACAATGAAAAGGTGAAATACCTGTGGCTGCATTTGACAGGGAGTTGTGGGCATATTCGATCCATGGCAGATGTGGGCACCATGAAGAGGGGTTCCTGAAAGCCACACAGCGGAGAGCCGCTCCCAGGTCCTGGTTGGCCCGTTCCGTTTGCCCGTTTGTTTGAGGATGATAACCCGACGACAGGCTCACCGATGCTCCCAGAGCCCGACAGAAGACTTTCCAAACGTGGGAAATGAACTGGGGACCCCGGTCAGAAACGATGTCGGTGGGGATTCCATGTAGTCGAACAACGTGGTTGACCAGAAGATCTGCAGTCTCTCGGGCTGTGGGAAGCTTGGGGAGAGCAACAAAGTGTACCATCTTGGAAAATCTGTCCACAATAGTTAGGATGATGGTATTACCTTGTGAGAGTGGAAGTCCAGTAACAAAATCCAAGGCCACATGCGACCAAGGGCGACTAGGTACTGGCAGCGGGCGAAGCAGACCAGAGGGAGGTTGGTGGGAGGACTTGGCGCGGGCACATACTGTACAGGCAGCAACAAAGACCCTGGTGTCTTGAGCCATGGAAGGCCACCAGAACCGCTGTCTGAGGATAAACAGTGTGCGATGGACACCAGGATGACACGAGAGACGGGAGGCGTGTGCCCACTGCAGGACCTTGGAGCGGACAGAGATAGGCACAAAGAGATTATTAGCTGGGCAGTTACCTGGGTTAGGCTGCGCCCGCTGAGCCTCCTTAACAAGTGACTCAATCTCCCAAGTAACAGCCGCTACCACGCAGGAGGCAGGCAGGATGGTGTCTGGACCGGCAGCTGGTTCTTCGGAAGCAAACTGGCGAGAGAGAGCGTCCGGCTTGAGGTTCCGTGACCCTGGGCGGTAGGTAAGGGTGAATGAGAAGCGACCGAAATACAGAGCCCATCGAGCCTGACGGGAGTTAAGGCGCTTGGCAGTTTGGATGTAAGCCAAGTTTTTGTGGTCTGTCCATACAATAAAAGGGAGCTCAGCTCCCTCCAGCCAGTGTCTCCACTCCTCTAGGGCAAGTTTGACAGCCAGCAGCTCTCTGTTACCCACGTCATAGTTTTTCTCAGCTGGAGTGAGGCGGCGGGAGAAAAATGCACAAGGGTGTAATTTTTGGTCTCTTTCCGAGCGCTGGGAAAGAACTGCGCCTACCCCGGTGTTGGAGGCATCAACCTCCACAACGAACTGGCGAGAGGAATCAGGGTGGATGAGCACAGGGGCAGTGGTGAAGAGTCTCTTTAGCTCCGAGAAGGCTGCATCGCACTCTGGGGTCCAGGAAAAGCCAGTTGTAGGGGAAGTGAGTCTGGTTAAAGGGCCCGCCACTCTGCTGTAGTCTCTGATGAAGCGCCGATAGAAATTGGCGAAACCAAGAAACTGTTTCACTGAGGTTGGTTTTGGCCACCCTGCCACTGCTTGGATCTTCTCAGGGTCGGCCCTAATCTTTCCTCCCTCAACGATGTAGCCCAGGAATGAGACTGTGTTGACATGGAATGCGCATTTCTCCGCCTTCACAAAGAGTCTGTTTTCCAGGAGTCTCTGCAGCACCTGCCTGACATGGATAATGTGTTCCTCCTGGTTACGAGAGAATATAAGGATGTCATCCAAGTAGACGAAAACTGATCGGTTGAGGATGTCACGGAGCACATCGTTAACCATCGACTGGAAAACTGCTGGGGCATTCATCAGTCCAAAAGGCATTACCAGATACTCGAAGTGACCGAGTGGTGTGTTAAAGGCCGTCTTCCACTCGTCCCCTTCTCGGATTCTGACGAGGTGGTAGGCATTGCGGAGATCCAGTTTGGAAAAAATTGTGGCTTCCTGGAGGGGTTCAAAGGCAGAGTTGATGAGGGGTAATGGATATCTGTTTTTTACAGTGATGGTATTAAGACCCCTGTAATCAATGCAGGGCCGCAGTGAGCGGTCCTTCTTGGACACGAAGAAAAAACCAGCTCCGACCGGGGAGGAGGATGGGCGGATGACACCGGCAGCCAGGGAGTCATGGATGTAACTCTCCATGGATTTCCTCTCAGGGCGAGACAGGTTGAACAGACGGGAGGAAGGCAGAGGGGCCCCGGGAAGAAGGTCAATGGGACAGTCGTAGGGTCGATGAGGGGGAAGAGAAAGAGCTCGCTGTTTACTGAACACTTCTCCCAGGTCATGATATTCAGTGGGGACAGATGACATGTCAGGCGGCTCGATCTTGGGTGGTGGACTGGCGGTCTCTGCAGGCGGTAGGGCAGACTGCAGGCATGAGGATAGACAAAAACAACTCCAACTAAGGATTTTGCCAGTTACCCAATTAATCTGGGGGTTGTGTGTTCTTAACCAGGGATGGCCCAACACTATGGGGGCATGAGGTGAGGAAATTAGGTGAAACTGAATAACCTCACGATGGTTTCCAGACAGAATGAGGTTTACTGGCAAGGTGCGGTGAGTGACTTGGGCCAGGAATTTACCATTAAGAGCATTAGCATTAAGAGGTGAATCTAACACTTCGGAGGGAATTCCTGCCTGAACTGCAATATTAATGTCCAAAAAATTCTGGACACGGCAGAGTGTTCAAAAAGGGTTTATTAGTGAACAAAAGGTGCGGGAAGGATAATCCGGCAGGAGTGGCGAGGAGGCTGGTGACGACAACACGGCGGTCAGAGAATGATCCTGGAGCACAGGAAGAAAACACGTTAGCGTCAGAACATCCAGAAATAAGGTAGCTGATAATGCTGAGTAGCCTGGAGGTTTACCACTGTGGTTTAACAACGATCTGGCGCCGACAGGTTGTGGAGCCTCTGCTGATATGCCGTTGTAGATGGCTGATGAGAATCAGGTGTGAGGGTGAACAGCTGATTGCAGCAGGTGAGCCGGGAGCCAGAGTGACAGCCACCACGCCCACACAACAGGCAAAGGGAAAACATCCCCAAGGAGGCGGCTGGAAATGGACAGCCACCACACTGCAACCATGGACCACCCTGGGGATATGCCATGGAGCCCAGAGGAGGAAATGATGAGCGAGTCGTCTGACGAGGAACCATCAAAAGAGCCACTGCAGCGAACTAATGTTGATCTCAAGTAAGGCTTCTTTTCATTTTAGATGATGTGTACTGTATTAAAAATTGTGTCGGTCAGAAATAACAAGTGTTTTTTTTTTTTTTCAGTGCTGCTGACAAGTTCATTGTGTGCCAAACCCAGCTGATGTCCTTGTTCACCATTTGCCCTTCCTGTTGTGGGGAAACCCAGGGTAATGTGGAGCAGCAAGAGGGAACGTATATAAAGATAAAACAAGTAAGAGGATATGTGTGAATTCCACTGATAAAATAAAGGTTGTATCATAACCCGTATGTAAATGTTTGTTTTATTTTATTTTTATGTTTTATCAATTCACTGTGTCTATACTTCATTAGTTTTATGGTATAATTGATTTTTGACTGACTAAGAGTTGTACTGGCAATGTTCTGCTTTTCACATCTCTTAGGTATGTGCAGCATGTGGGTATGAATGTTTTTGGCAGAACCAGCCAATGCTGTACAGAAACATGCCAGCCTGCAACCAGCCTGTTACTGAATGGGGCCATACACTTTTCAGGTTATATGGCTACCCAGACAATACGGATGTTGAAACTGTTAGGGCTTCAGTGCATCAGTGTCGGCACCTTCTTCCGCCATCAACGCCTGTACACAATCCCTACTATCGTGCAGGCCTGGCAAACTGAGCAGGCTGGGATCATCCGAGAACTGAAGGAGATGGGGGGTGGGCTAATCCTCTCTGGTGACTGCAGCTAGAACACTTCAGCTTGTATTATTGATATCAAAAAGAGGTCAAAACAATTTTTAAATTACATTCATTTAGCTTTATCCAAAGCAACTTACAATAACTGCATTGCATTGTTTTTTGGGCTTTAACGTCTGAATTAAACTGTTTTTGACACTCATAGGTCAGACTCTCCTGGCCATTGTGCCAAATATGGCGCCTACTCTTTGATCGAGGACAGAATAAACAAGGTTTTGGATCTTCAACTTGTCCAGGTAAGTTAACGTTATCAGTCACACAAATCAGATATGCTTTCGTCTGATGTGACACGGTTAGTGATATGACTGCATAATGTTGTTTTACGGAGCTCAGAGGTCCCAAGCAGCACCTGGTGTGAACTAGAGGGTCTGAAACGCAGCATTGAATTCCTTAAGGAGCAACACATGCAAGTTTCAGCCCTTATTATGGACCGAAATCGCCAGGAAAAGACACACAAGAACGAACAGACATATGTACACACAAAGATTCTTGGCGCACCATATTAACAGCAACTACTACTTACTTACTAGTTAGTAAGTAATTATTGTGTTGTGTTTCACTCTTTAGGTTGCCAAGTGGGTGCGGGAGGAGTTGTGTCCAGGAGGAACGACTCATTTCTTTGATATCTGGCATATTGGTAAAAGTATGTATCTTGATGTTGGTAGGTTTGATTAGGCTGAAATTTGTTTATAATTACATTTTCTTTTTTAACATTTTGTTTCTGTTGTGAAACAGGTCTAGGGAAAGCTTTGGATGCTGCTGCAAAGGAGAGGGAGTGTGAGGACCTGAAGCTGTGGAGGCCAGCCATCATCAATCACCTGTACTGGACTGCAGCTTCCACTCCTGATGGAGATCCAGATGTGATGGAAGCCAAGTGGCAAAGTATGGTGAATCATGTTCAGGACATCCATGAACACGGCACTCCTGCATTTCCCTGCTGTGCACATCCACCTCTGGAGGGAGAAGCAAGGAACAAGGAGTGGCTGGAACCAGGTAACGTACTCTGTACACTGTGTTGCTGAAACATCTTAGTCGTCCTAGTGCTTGTTGGTGCTTAGTTTATTTTGGTTCCAGAGCAATCCATCAATATATAACCCAAAGTGTGCTAACACATTAACAAGGCGTTATATAAATAACACCTGATAGTATCACACAATCGTGCTTTATCAGTGTAGGTAATACATGCATATGTAGACAATTCTAGTAACATCAGAACAAAATATGTGTTTGTACAGGAACAACTGCAGCCATTAAACTGGAGAGGGTGACTTTGAGAACAGCATTGGTGAAGGATGTCCGGAAGTTGTCTCCACAGCATCAGACCTATTCCCTGGAGGCATTTCACTCCCTCATCCTCCACTTTGCACCAAAGCACACTGGGTTCTCCTTCCTTGGGATGTACAGCAGGTAAATATGATGTGATGTTGAAATAATGTGTATGGCTTAGGGATGTTAATAATTAACCATTTAACCGTTAACGAACAATACGAAGTTTAACCGACTAATGCTATCAGTGAAACAGTTTATTCACATATGTACAAACAACTTGTGAACTGCATAATCTGCTTTTTCTACAGGCTTCTCTTGGCAGCCCTGCACTTTAACCACAATAGCAGCAGAGAGGTTGCTCGAACCAGTGATGGTGAGGTGCGTTATGCAGTCCGCTACCCAAGGTTCTGCAAAAGTGGCTGGGTAGTTCGCCCTATCAAGGAGAAGCCATCATACGGTTAGCTGTTTTACTCGGTCCCTAAATATTATTTATTGTTTGATGCATCTATAATATCACTGAATGTGATCACTTGTTTCCTTCCTTCAGCATATGCTGCAGCCCTGATGGAGTCTCTGAGAGAGGGCTACTCCAGGTCACCAGAGACTCTACGAGAGAGCAGTGCAGTCTTGTCCTCCACTGCCCCTGCCCCCCTTTCCACTTCCTGCCAGGAGATCGCCAAGGATGAGGCAGTTGGCCTTTATCTGGCACGGCATTCCCGGTTTAACACAGGAAATGAGTGTGAAACCAGCAGATTCTGTGGTTCACAGTTTTCAGGGTAAGATTATTCTAAATTGACATTTGTTTATTTGTTAGATAAAACCTGGTAAGAGATTTTGATGGTGCAAAAATCAATATCAATATATAATAACAATATTTTCTTTCTCTCTTCATTGGATATGTTGGGACAGGTCCCAAAGCTTGCCGCTGTATTTACTCCCTCCATCTGACAGGAGGGAGCCTCGTTGAGCTGCGATAATAATATTACATAAATACTTCCATATTCATAAATGAAATGATATGCAAATGAAATGTTCTTGGCTGTGGACTTGTACTCTACATAATTATGTTGAGGTCATGGTAATCTAATTCAATAAACAATAACTGCAATGAACAGATAGCATTTTCTGACTCGTAAAATGATTGGATATGGTGTAATTTGTTAAATGATTCTGTGTTGAAAAATGTATATCTTTAAAAACTGCTTTGGTGTATTAGGGCGGGCCATACTATTTTTTTGTTGTTGTAAATCGATCGAGAGGAGTGTTCAAATAATGTATTTTGGTGGTTATTAATGAAAAGACACTATCTATCAATCAATCAATGTTTATTTGTGTAAATTGAAAAAATACCACATTTACAGCATAGGTAGACAAAATGTTTGGAAATGCATGTGTATGCGAACACATAGTGCGAACACACTATGATTGTGATTAATTGTATTGATCGTCACCAAACTGAGGCCACTCAAAACCTTTGTAAATTCCTCCTCCTTCTTCTGGGAATTGTCTTCTGATGGCAGACACAACACATGAGGGTAAGGGCTTCCTAATGTGCCTGCCTAGAACTCCATAGGCCCAGCGGATGACCTGCCTGTAAGCTGTGTAGCGGTATTGCCTGGGGATAGGGACACAATATCTACAGGTAAACTTGATAGCCTTGTTAACATCATCAACAAGTGTTATATAGTATATAATCTACAGGTTCTGGGTTTTGAAACCTGCTAAACACTCGGGGTCAATAGCAACTGTATTATCTTTAAAAGTATTTATCTTTTTAATTGTAATCTAATCATACTCATGTCTGCTGGCCTGAAGCGGGCCATGCTCCTGCCTGAAGTTCATGTAAGCTATCTGTAGCACAAAGGGATTCAGACAGCATGCTTCAAAGCCTGGGTGCAGTGTCAGGCATGTTATGTCTGGTCTGGAGGTGAGGTTCTCCACCAGGGCCCAGAAGGGATCCACCTCCCTGCAGCACATGCTCTCCACAGCTGAGGTCATGGGCTGGCATTCCCCACACAAGCACCTACAAAACAAAACGTTTATCAGGAAACCGTATTACATCTCTCTCCCCCCCTTCGCTGCTCTCTCCCTCCCCTCCGGTACACAGCACCGTAAGACGTAGTGTGGATTTGCATTAGGTAACGCGAGATACGGCTGATACTTGCGCATTAGTTTCTGTTATGGATCATCATCAACAGTCCTGCCAGTAACGTTACTATATTATCAATGCTACTTTAGTTATAGGCTGATATATGATAGTGTAAACTGTGTTCGTTATTCTCCCGTCCAGGAGAGAAGCTTTAAAAGGAGACTAAATGGAGTCTCTGTGAAGGTTCAATTGGGTACTTTAATTAAAAAAGGCGCGGGTATCTCACAAGCATGATATTGTTCAGTCAGACAAACAGCTGTGATCCGCTCCTCGTTCGGGAAGAGAAGAGAGCGAGCCCCTGGTTTCCAGCTGCTCGATCTCCTCTGCTGGCTCATCCTTGTCAGCCGCTTGGC
The DNA here is from genome assembly GCF_949606895.1 of Notothenia rossii. Classification (NCBI taxonomy): domain Eukaryota; kingdom Metazoa; phylum Chordata; class Actinopteri; order Perciformes; family Nototheniidae; genus Notothenia; species Notothenia rossii. Next base: position 43,864,823 of record NC_136907.1, on the reverse strand, counting down.
GCAGCTGGAGGCCGGTCCTCCAAGTTTTAATCACTCCCGTTATTGCGTTTAAACAGAGGATTCAGACCTTTTACATTCAACATGTAAATAAACACGCCTCTCCTCCTCATATTCTCTTTCATCACTTTTCATTTAACACATTTTACCGGCTATAAATCGTGTTTTCCGTAAAGCCTGAAGTCAAGCTACTGTTGGTATTTCGGAGATCTCTTCCGAAATAGCTTTTCAAAATAAACTCTAATCACAAGCGGAAACTAACCGGAAGTATTTTCACAATGAAAGCTTGACATCAGACATTGTGCGCGAAAACTTCTGTTTTTTCAGTATAAATCAGCATTTTAACTGATGGCATGTTTAAACTAAATTATGCCATAAAACATTGATTTTAATTTCTAACAATAGCTAACTTTACAATGTTGTGATGTGACGTTAGCTAGGGTGACCATATTTTGATTTCCAAAAAAGAGGACATGCTGCCCCCAGCCTCGAGATACTTAATGATACTCAACGTTTACTCAAAGATGCCTTATTGTTTTAAAGTATGCCTCCTCTGTATGGATATACAATTATTATTTATATTATTTTACTGTATATAACACAATAATATCTCTCTATAACCAAAGACACACCAAACCAAGGTTACTCAACAATCAACATGCTCCATTATGCCTAGAATTATCTCTGACAAATCTCAAATGCACAAGAATAACTTAAACATCATCCTGTAACAAAATAATAGCTCTCTTTTCAAGTCTTACTAGACAAAAAATAAATAACTAAATATATGAAATTGTAGAAAATAGAAAATCCAGCTTTAACAAATAATCTCTTTGTATCTTGTCAATGTAAACAATAAAACAGTAACCTCACAAAGATACTAATGTAATTATTTTAAAAGTGCACTATGCAGTTTTGGATTTCACATTTGCATAATTGCCATTAGTGAACATAACATAACATAACATTTGATTACCTAAATCAAACCAAACACATTTTGAGGCACCATGAACCAAATACAAGCCTACTTTAAATGTTTGTAAACACAATTCCAGGCCCTGTCATTGTAAACAACCACAGTGAAACGACAACTTTTCACATATTTCTAGCTTCAAACTGTTTTCTAGGGTCCCAATTTAAAATTAAAAGTTAAAAGTTTCTCTCCCACAGCTACATAGCTTTCTCTCTCTGCATAGCTGCATACTTCAATCTTCTTCATCCTGCTTTTCTTCTTCATCCTCCTTGTCTGCCCATCGATATTTTGCTGTGGAGCTGATCTTTCCAAGCAGTTTTCGGTTGCTCAACAAATAAGCATGAAAGTCTTTGCAAGACATGTCTTTCAAATTGTATTGCACAAATAGAATTCCCTTCAGTGACTCAACAGACAGCTGGTTCCTCTCCTTGGTCCACTGGCTCTGCATCAGTGAGAAAACCCTCTCAAGATTTGCATTGTGAGAGGGAAGTGCAAAGACAAACTGTGCAATCTTCAGTAGTTCTGAGTAACATGCAATGCTTTTGGCCTTCTCAAAATATTTGGTCCACTTCTGGTGCACCTGCATTCCACTGAACTCCTCATCACGGTTGCACCTTTCTGTGAATCTCTTCAGATTGGTGACCTGGTCAAAACACTTGACATCATCAATTACCACCCCCTTCTCTCCTAGGAACTTGATGCAGGCCTCCACATCATTCCACTCTGGTGGCTCACTCAGATCCATCCACGTGAATGTGGAGAACTCTTCCATGGGAGTCATCCACTTCTCCAGATACTCCAGACATGTACTGTACAGGCCTTGCACATCAGCACAGAACTGGTCATATTCCTTACCAAGTCCATCACTACGCTTTTGTGCCAGTAGTCCCTTAACTTTAAGGGACATGAAGTTGTTGCTCTTGCGTTCAAGAAGAATGGTGTGGATGCTGTTCATGATTTTCTTTACCTCCATAATGGAGTTCTTCTCCTTTTCCATGTCTTGAATGTGGGTGTGGAACGCAGACATGAGTGAGTGCATGTGTGAAAAAAAATAAAAAATGAGTCAGTGCATGTGCCAGAGGTAGATCTCACTGAATTCGTTTTCAAAAAACTTATTGATCACTATGGGTGGTTTTTGCAGAGACAGAAAGAATGCCTTTAAGGCTGGAAACATCTGTATCATCCTCTCAATGCCTGGGAACAATGACAGCCACCTTGTCTTGCTGTGAGAAAGCATCCTTCTGTATTCAATGTCAACAAAATCACAATACTCCTTCAGGCTCTCAGTGCACAGAGTGTAAATGTGGAAGTACTGGTAGATTTTGAACATGATATTCTCAAGGTCAATATCTATTGTGTCTGCCCCATGATGAACACAATTATTGGACAACCCACACCGATCAGAGTGTTCTTCTGCAGCAACCTCTTCAAATTTGCAAACACATTCTTTGCCCCTTCATCACGTCGGATTCCTCCAAAGTTTGTGTTGCAATTGTCGCCAGTAAATGCAATGCATTTTTCAGACAAATTGTTTTTTGCCAATATTTCAATGAGATCTTGTGCAATGGTTTCTGCTGTCTCATTTGGTGTGTCTTTAACCTCGATTAATTTTGTTTGCATGCCACCCCTCTTCCAGTCAAAGTACTGGATTATGATTGGGAATATTTTCACTGCTCCGTGGTTACTCCCGTCTGTAGAAACACCACAGTACTGGATTTCTTTGAGTGCTTCATGTGCGACATCTATCGAGTGGGGCGCTATAACACCATTGACAATGGCTTCGGTTTTAGTGCGTGCACTACTGAATTTTTGGGCAGTGTCAGAGTCTGGAAATGCTTTTTTTAGCAAGGCACTTGTGCAATCCATAGATCTGTAGCTGTTGTCATCTTTCACAGTTTGAAATGCAAACGCACCCTCCGCTGCATTTACAGCATCCTCTGTTTTGCCTGGTCTAACAAAGAAGTCTTTCAACTTTGCCGACAAACTCTCACCTTGCACAGCTTTCCTATGTTTGTCTTTGTCCATGTGCGCTTTAGGATCGCCTGCACCTTTATTGGACACACACACATATGTGCAAGCTTTGCACACGGTGCACTCCGCCTCCCATTTGTTCCGACCGGGTCGGTACATTTGGAATTTCTTCTGCAATTCATCTGTAAAAGTACATTTGCGCTTTGGCATTGTGAATGTGAGCTGCGGTCCGCTCTGTCCCCTTCCTCTGTTTGTGTGTCAGCGTAGTTGTAGAGCCGCCCACAAAGCTTCAGACTCAGGGATTACGTCACACACGCAACAGAGTACCGTAGTATTCTGTGCAATGCGCCAGTCAATTTAAGTACATGCAAACAGTCCGCGAAACCCGGACATTTTCATGAATTTATAAACCCCCCCCGGACGACCCGGACAGGGCGTGAAAAGAGGACATGTCCGGGCAAAAGAGGACGTTTGGTCACCCTACGTTAGCTAACATTCTGTAGCTAACGCCGGTCACTCACCAATATAGCTGCCCAGTTCTCCACTGGTTCTCCTCACACCACAGCTCAATTTCTCTCCGATGGCCGTTATTTCTTCTAATCCTTGGCTGCTCCTGGTCTCTTGGACGCCTAGCAGGCTCATAATTATAAGGTTGTGGTCCGTGAAGGATTATTTGAATTATTTGAAGGATTAAAGTAACGTGTTATGGCAGGAAAGTTAAATCTGGTATATTCATTTTAATGTCACCTTATATATATTCATGTGTGTTAAATTTGAAGGGACAAAGTATATTTTCCCTCCCCAATATATTGAGGTGAAGTCTTTGTGTTTAGAGAAGGATGGGAGCAGGGGACATCCTAATTTGGGGATAGCTCCAAGACTCTGGAATGTTTCCCTCGTAAAAGAAGGGGGTGCGTTACACATGCTTGGGGCAAATATGTGTGTTTTCATTGCAGTAAATATATGTGCTACATGATTACTGTTCAACTATACCTCTGTTATTATTCTTTCATGTGTGGGTACTAAATGGCTACAAACATTGTGGAGAAATTAGCTTAAACATGTTTTATTACTCTATATGAAATGGAAGCAGTTTTTTATGATAGGGACGAGAGAGCATTTTCAGCATGTCAATTATCAGGGAAATCTACTTGTTTTCAATAGACGTGTGTGGTTAATTACTTTGTATTAATAATAACAGTATGTGTAAAGGAAGCTGGAAATATACAATGTGAAACCTTTTATTTGAAGTAAAGATGTGAACGATAGCTCAAACAAATGGAAAGGCTGTAGGACAAATGAGTGTGTTCTCTATATTAGGCCTGTGTGAAGTTTGACTATTTGAAAAGCATCTCTAATACTGCTTAAGAGCATAGGTAATGTGTTCCTCGTTATTATTGATATGAAAGTGATTTACATGTATTACGTATATTTAGCCAACTATAACAACTATATCTTAAAACATACTTTTAACTTGTGTGTGGTAACCTGAAGGGGGGAAGATGGACTCAGGGACAAAGGGCCATAAAGGGGATGTGTGTGTGCTGGCTACAAGATGTGAAATAAGATAAGGAAACTTGTTGTTGAGAGCAAGTTCGTACCAGACACCAATTCATCAAACTGAAAGAGACTTTTTGTTTCCGGGTTTCTTCTGCTGTGTCGCACTGATTGGGTGCGACAGGCCATGTGTTGGTCTCTGCCAATAAGATGACCTCTGGGGGAAAGCACGCACACACCTCCTCCTGTGTTTTAGTATGAAAGCCTGTGTTTTCCTTTGGTTCGCGCTCTTGTTTTTGACCGGCCGTTCCTGAGACCTGTCTCACACGTGCTAGAACCTGAGCCCGGAGTACTCTGCAGAGTGCTTCGTGATTCCTTTGTATTTGTATTGTTACCTTGTATCATTAAAACAAGATTATTGTTTCACTTGCATTCTGGTGTTTCTTAATCCCTTCCTTTTTACGAATTTACCCAGCTTATCAAACGACACGCGGAGACGAGGTTGGTTTTAAACATCCTCCAAATCTCCAACAAGTGGTGACCCCGACGTGTCTGAGTGGGGTGTTTTCGGGGAAGAGACCACCAGCAGCAAGCGGACGGAATAGTCCAGGGCTAAACATCTCGGCTTCTTCTGACAACTAACAACAGAGCTCTGACAATAACAGGTAAACAGATGCCAGCTTAATTCGAAATCTGTGATTTGACCATATTCCAAATTTTAGGGTTGTCAGACGAAGTTTACAGTGTTTTTATAGTAACAATGCAAATGCGTGTTTTAGTTACAATAGCATATTAAGTGCCTGCAGGCCAGAAGGGTATTAAAGTCCCTGCCTTGAAGAGTGGAGGTATCAAGTCCCCACAGTTGAAATAGGATATTAAGTTCCTAACGGGCCAGAAGGGCATTAAAGTCCCTGGCTTGAGAAGTGGAGGTATCGAGTCCCCACAGTTGAAATAGGATATTAAGTTCCTAACGGGCCAGAAGGGCATTAAAGTCCCTGGCTTGAGAAGTGGAGGTATCGAGTCCCCACAGTTAGACTGCCTGGAGTAGTCAAATGGTTGTATTAAGTCTCCATATAAGACTGACTCAAAATAACGAATCCACAGCTCGACGGGGCTGGAGATGAGTTATTTTTTATAAGTGATCCAAAGGAGAGTAACGCAAACTTCAGAAAGTCATTCTGAAGTGACCGGGCCTCACTATATCCTTTGGTGTGTTGTGAATATTTACTGGTAACAAGGACAGTAAGTCAGATGAATAGATACGAAGTCATAATGAAGGGAGAATTTTAACGAGAGGAGCGTGAGTTAAGAGCTTACGAGGACAGTGGGTTCAAGCAGAATTTTTTTGAATAAAAGGATAGCAGAAGTGTTAATTGTTGAAAGAAGCCCCCTTTTCCAAAGGAGGCTGAGAGCTACAGCAGGGGAAAGAGAAGGGGGTGTCAGTATTTGTCTGTGAGAGTTCCCCCCACCCTTTTTCCTCTCGAGAGCAGCAGCAGCAGCCCGGAGTGTGTCTGCTTGCTTTTTTCTCTAGTGATCTGAAGTTGGAGTGAAATACATAGAAAATTAACAGATCAAGGTGTGATTTTAAGTGGTAGATATATTGAAATAAATAAGAAACAATGATTTGCTGCTATTTAAATATAGTCTTTGAGAACTGATTGATACCGTTGCATTGCGTTGTGAATTTCATGGTATTTGTCATTAACTAAGGATTGTACTTAATTATATTCCAAGGGGAAAATTATATTAAATACAGGAACAAAAGAGTAGAAAGTAAAGAGAAGGTTTTTGTAAGTTTGTCAGAGGGAATCTGTTAATGTTTAAGCATGACAGAGGTCCTGCACGAGGTTTTGCTCCAGCCATCTCACACGGTTACACAAAGGGGTGATTTATGAGAAACTTGTGGTCAGGAGAAATGAGATGTTTTGGAAAGTAGACAGAGAGAGAGAGAAAAGTAAGGTTGTTGCTAAAATATAGAGAGTAAAAGTTATATAAAGTTAACTACTATTCGGGAGAATGTCATATTGTTGAATGAGTTACCTAAAATAAGTGAAGATGGTGAAATAGTTTGATTAAGGATACAACCGGTAACTACTGATTAAATACACAGTGATGGTGTACATGAACATTGAGAGTAGATTAAGTTGTTTTGTTCTTCATGCTTTTCACCAGAAGTCATTTGAATTGTTATTATTTTTAAGTAGTGTTGTTTTGTGTTATATTTCTAGACTATAATGTACCCACATGCATGTGGTTTCTTTGTCCCAGTTCATTTTAAAGTCAGCCGCCTCATGGCTAAATCTATTTGACCCCATGAGGTCAAGAGTCATTCTGTTAGACCACCATCTTGTGAAAAACAAATCATTGTTCTTTTGTCACATTTTGAATTAGAAAAGAGTTCATTTTGCTAGATCAATTTATCTATAAATGTTGTAGTGGGAGTTTTGTGTTTGCTAACATTTTTAGGAACGACAACACCAGGAGATGAGTAAACTCAAGAATCCGTGGAGTGTAAATACATTGAGAAAAACACATTTTTATACTCTAACTTTTTGCACATCATAGACAAGGAATTCAGACAATATAAATAAATATTCACCAAAAGTAATAAGTAAAATGGAAAGTAGACATAGGCCTACACTTGAGTCAAATTATATTACTGTGATCTGATCAGTGTGCTCTGCAGGTTTACTATTGTTCTAAGTAACAGTGGGATTTAAAATATTGGAGAAAGTATGGAGATGTTCTTTCGTAGTGTGTGAAATATGTGATGCTTGAAACAGGTATTTCAATTTATGGAAGAAAATGGTTTCCTGAAAGAGTCAGGTTGGGTAGATATGTAACAATGGATGAAACGATTTATAGAGGGAGTTTTTGTAATATCATTAGTAGACATTAATGGTGTTGTTTAGATGGCATTTAGTAACTAAGACAGATAGTATGATTAGAAAGAGACAGATTGGAAAGGGTTGGATTGATTCAATCTCAGTGTGCTAGATTTCTTATGGATAATGCGTCCCGGGACCTGGACTCCCCCTCTGAGTTAGAAAGGCTACGACCCCGTCCCTCCAAGCAGACAAAAGATCTAACCCAAAAGGAGGCTCATCCTTCTCCATCAAACAGACAGAGAACCGGAGCTGAACCGTCTCCACCTGAGGCATCCAGAACCAAACCGCTTGCTGACATACAGAAATACTCTCATCAGTCCCTCAGACAGGGCATGAAGCTGAGCCACGAGATTTGGCACAGGAGCAGAGTGGGGGACATGAGAGCAGAATCCGCCCTCCATGAAGCAGCAGAGAGGCTGTAAAGGGGAGATGAAATGCAAAGCAGTGCAAGAACAGTGGCATGATGTGGGCTGCAGATGTGACTGGGCCAACGGCTGCCTAAAACAGTTACAGCGGATGGATTCAAGAGCTGATGGACTGAAGAGAAGACAGAATCAGAGGAGTTGGCATAGTCGATTTGAAGTGAGGAGGTCGGGGTCACGGCTTGAGACAACCAGGGGAGGAGAAAAGGAAAACGGGAATGAGTGAGTTTACACATAAACACACTTATTCACAAAACGCACATAGAAGACACCACATTTAAAGAACTTGAATTGACTTGATAAATAAGTAAAGATAAAAAGAGGTATTAACCATGAATTAATCGATTGGTAAATTCAAAATAGCAGTAAAGAGGAAACTATTAATGTAAAATGAGAAAATTATCCTAAAAACACACTGAGGGTTAAAGGGGGAGACATTAGGGAAATATGCACTACACTTTAAGCAGGGGGTGTTTTGGAGTAGCTCAGTGTAGAACCATATTCTTCAATCTTTCCATCATATTAATAAATCATTCTTCAAGAGATTTTTATTCATGTGTGAATAAAGTAGTGATCTCATTTGTTACAATATTGATTTCACCATTGTGGCATAGTTATTACCATAGGAGGGCTTTAGGATGGAAACTGTTTTTAATCCTTGGTAAAGTAAAGGGTGATGGTTGCATGTTCGGACACCCAAGGTTCCACACACTGCTAAAGAGTTTAACATTGTTTTTAAGTAGACCAGAATTGAAGATAAATGAGTATAATGAGCTATGAAATGCAGAGCTACACAGATCCTAGTAATGTTTTGACTTAAGATAATAGTTATGTACACAAGTTTCTGAATTAGATTTCTTAGACATTTTAATACTACTTAGTTGTAAATAAATTGCAGTAGTAGTAGTACTATTATGAAGTGAGTTTTGTACCAAGTTGCAGGAAATGTGGGAAGCAGCCGTCCCGATGACAAGTTAGAGATATCTGACTTAAGGTGGTAATCGTGAATTGATAAATGATGGCGCTCCATATATGACTGATTTTTGTAGACAAAGGATACTGGCCTGTGCTGAAATATCAAAGTCTCTGCAGAGCACGACACATGGCCAATGAAATTGAGACCAAATGACCTTTGACCCTGACTGACAGTGTGACTTGAGAACAGCACTATCAATGACTGACTCTGGGGCTGACCAAACTTGACTTTACTACCTGACAGTGTGGGTGTGAATGAATTTCTGCATGTGATCAGTGTAACTGCATGATTCTAAAACAATAACTAACCGAGCATGTCTTTGGACTAATACATTATTTTGGAGCTCCATGGGAAACACAGGTTTCCTATAATTCCACACATTTGGAAAAACGCACATGTGACCCGTTTCTAATTCCCAGAGGAGTTGGCGGTTTGCAAATGTAAAACTCAAACAAAAATCTAAAGATTCTGTTTCTTTTAGGACTGCCAGCTGGAAATGAACACTTATTTTCCCTGGAGTGTTTACTGTGAAAGATGATGGATATACTTTTGTGAATGATGTTTGGTATTTTCTTATAACCACTGGTTACCTGAAGGTTTTCTTCCCATACAGAAGTTTGTTACACATGTATACATGTGTAAAAAGGGGGAGTGTGGGATATTTTCATTTAGGGACTGGAAGAAACCTGCCGCCCCAACTCAGATGTTCAATCTGACCATTGATTGACAGTTTTAGATTTAACCTGCTCCATATCTGGGGATAAGATAATGTTTGATTAATGTTGACATGTTTCTAATATTGATTGAGTTATAACAGGTAACACAGATGCAGAATCAGTGGCCAAGGGGCTACTGAGAGAGGTAATTCCAGAATGAGAATGAGAAGGTGAACTGTGATAATGAAAACAATTTTGTAATATTTCAACAGGTATTAAAGTAACTGAGGTTTGAAATGTAGAAAGAACATATTAAAGCTAAGTTAAAACATAGTAATGTAATGAGATAGAATTTAATTTAGACAACATCTTGTAACTAGCCTGGTAAAGAAGTAAAAGCCATAGACTGTTTAGATCATTATGGGGATGTACATTTAATTTAAAGTCATAATAGAAAGACATTTGATGACAGTATGTTGAATTTCTGTATTCATTTTTCAGCTTGATAATATCCAAGCAGTGACAGGTAGAAGCAGTCTCGCCTGGAAATTATTCACTTTGTCAGTATCATGATTTTAGTTGTTTTTAATCCATAACATTAGTGTGTTCCATTACCAGAGACATTAGCAGTTCATATTATATTTAGATTTTAAATGGGATCTCAAGGATTTCATTTATAATAACACAGATGCTTGTCAGGAATTCAGAGCTATTGAGATATGTTATTTAGTTCACCTGAAGATGTTGGGGTTTATTTTGTTGACACAGGCCAAGTATTAGAATTCTGAAGCGGCCTACCAGTGGTGGGTCAAACACCTGAGGGGCCAGAAGCACTGAGCGTAGACTTGAGGGGTGGGTATCAGACTTCTCCACACAGGTTGCTGACGCCAAAAGGGGGACCCGAGGAGCAGGAGGCCGACACAGCGGAGTTCGTCTGGCTGAAGGTTGTCAGGCCTACGTGACTCAACCCCAGGTTCTCCGGCCTCTACAGAGTGACCCAGAGGACATCTCATGCCGTCCGCCGAGGAGCAAAGGGGGACATCTGGTACTACTGGAGCCAGTGTGCGGCGAGGAACACTCCGGCTAGGACCTTGGAGGACATCAGGATGGACCTGGCTATCGTCAACGCGGACATCCCTACAGCAGACGACTTGGAAGCAGGCATCAGCGGACTGGAGGAGAAGGACCTCGCGGACATCCCTACAGCAGACGACTTGGAAGCTGGCATCAGCGGGCTGGGGGACTTCTCGAGGCAGCAGAGGAGTCTACTTCTCTCTGATCAGATTAATCAGTTCCACCTTTGAAGGAAAGGCCGCATCTCCCCCTCCCTATCAGCTGCCCTTGTTGGCGTATTCCGCTGAGGGGGAGGGGGGGGGGCCCTGATGATTCAACAACACGCAAGGATGCTGCTTTCTGGCACTCAGGCTCTCACTCTGATAGTTTCTTCACTGTCATTGGAGGTTGTTTTCTGTTCTCAAGGGTTTAATGAAGGGGGACAGACACAGTATCAAAGAATGACAGTAGTTTGTTTCAAATGTCGTATGTGTGTTGGTCTCGTGAGGCGAGACCAAAAAGGGGGAATTGAAGGATTATTTGAATTATTTGAAGGATTAAAGTAACGTGTTATGGCAGGAAAGTTAAATCTGGTATATTCATTTTAATGTCACCTTATATATATTCATGTGTGTTAAATTTGAAGGGACAAAGTATATTTTCCCTCCCCAATATATTGAGGTGAAGTCTTTGTGTTTAGAGAAGGATGGGAGCAGGGGACATCCTAATTTGGGGATAGCTCCAAGACTCTGGAATGTTTCCCTCGTAAAAGAAGGGGGTGCGTTACACATGCTTGGGGCAAATATGTGTGCTTTCATTGCAGTAAATATATGTGCTACATGATTACTGTTCAACTATACCTCTGTTCTTATTCTTTCATGTGTGGGTACTAAATGGCTACAAACATTGTGGAGAAATTAGCTTAAACATGTTTTATTACTCTATATGAAATGGAAGCAGTTTTTTATGATAGGGACGAGAGAGCATTTTCAGCATGTCAATTATCAGGGAAATCTACTTGTTTTCAATAGACGTGTGTGGTTAATTACTTTGTATTAATAATAACAGTATGTGTAAAGGAAGCTGGAAATATACAATGTGAAACCTTTTATTTGAAGTAAAGATGTGAACGATAGCTCAAACAAATGGAAAGGCTGTAGGACAAATGAGTGTGTTTTCTATATTAGGCCTGTGTGAAGTTTGACTATTTGAAAAGCATCTCTAATACTGCTTAAGAGCATAGGTAATGTGTTCCTCGTTATTATTGATATGAAAGTGATTTACATGTATTACGTATATTTAGCCAACTATAACAACTATATCTTAAAACATACTTTTAACTTGTGTGTGGTAACCTGAAGGGGGGAAGATGGACTCAGGGACAAAGGGCCATAAAGGGGATGTGTGTGTGTTGGCTACAAGATGTGAAATAAGATAAGGAAACTTGTTGTTGAGAGCAAGTTCGTACCAGACACCAAAAGGTGTCTGGTCTTCGTCAAACTGAAAGAGACTTTTTGTTTCCGGGTTTCTTCTGCTGTGTCGCACTGATTGGGTGCGACAGGCCATGTGTTGGTCTCTGCCAATAAGATGACCTCTGGGGGAAAGCACGCACACACCTCCTCCTGTGTTTTAGTATGAAAGCCTGTGTTTTCCTTTGGTTCGCGCTCTTGTTTTTGACCGGCCGTTCCTGAGACCTGTCTCACACGTGGTAGAACCTGAGCCCGGAGTACTCTGCAGAGTGCTTCGTGATTCCTTTGTATGTGTATTGTTACCTTGTATCATTAAAACAAGATTATTGTTTCACTTGCATTCTGGTGTTTCTTAATCCCTTCCTTTTTACGAATTTACCCAGCTTATCAAACGACACGCGGAGACGAGGTTGGTTTTAAACATCCTCCAAATCTCCAACATCCGTCATATGCATTCGAATATTCATGTTCAACTTCTTCTGTGTCTTCTGTGTCGAAACTAGCATTGGGATCCATGTTTATTAATACGTTACACCGGCCGCTCTCCCCCTTGTGTCCCCCGTGTTACGTCACACGCGGGAGGTCACGTGTCAAGGCTTTTTTATGCGGAAGTGAACATTTCTTACAAAAACGACGCCAGATGTCACTGTAGTGTATATTTCTGTATATGTTTTTGAAAATCTAGTGTATTCATCATTTTCCTACACATTTATTCACAGGTGTCTTTAACCTGGAAGTTGCTCTTTAAATGCACTTTGTGATGTGCCTGGTTAAAAAAAGATAACCTGAATGTTTGACTTCTAAAGCAAACAAATGTAATGCTACAACTGGGATTTTTTTTTTATGCACTTTGAGATGCCTCAGATTCTGTTAAATTAATTCTAATTGGTTGTGTTTTTATGCACTTTTTGACGTACCTTTGTTGGATGAACAATGAATAAAAATTGCATGGTTTTCATCGCAGTAATATGTGTTGGTTTAAAATGTGTCATTACCCGCTTTTTACAGGCTGCTGAATGTCTGGCCCAGCTGAATTTTGTAGTTATAAAATCTGGCCCAACTGAATGTGTAATTGAATAGCCCTGGGTACGCACTAAGCACAAAAACGGGAGAGACGAGAAACTGCGACACCGTTGGCAGAAGGAAGAATGGAGAGAAATATGTGGAAATAATACCATAAATAAAATGGTTGAGATGCACAGGCTGCAGTGGAGACGCTGCGCACAGCTGATCGCCAGCTGGCCAGCTGGGACACAAACCACCAAATGCAAAAACATAATTCAGATCCAGTCGTCATGACTCCAATCCGGAGGGATATTTCAAGGATACTACATCATCGAGTGCCACCGAAGGACTGTTCCAATCTCCAGCATACTTGGAATTCCACCGAGGCCGCGTACTTGGTTTGGGGGTAATTTCGAGGCTGCACATGGGTAGACTTCGCATCCTTCAAATCCCCACAATGCTTTGCGCACGGACGAATTTCCCCAAATCTGTGGCGGAAAATGTAAGGCGGGGGCTCTCATATTACACCTGCACACTTGCTAGCCTGTTCCACTCTTCGTTTTCCGAATGCCAGGAAGGATTCTTGCCTAGCTTCTGAAGGAAGTGACTCGGAAGACATGTGCTACCAAGCAAGCATCCTGGCGATTGAGAAATGGCCAGTATTTCTGAGGAAAAGTCAGCTGAAGTGGTGGCATAGTTGCCACTGCTTTACGTGTCGACAGCATGTTTGAACCTATTTGCAGCAGTAAATGTGGCTGTTTGACCACTGACGTTGCCATAACAACTCCTGAATTTAAATGTGCAACCTCTTTTTGTGACAGAGTTTTGCATGAAATTATAATTCTAATGAATGATATTCCTATTGACAGCTAGTTTCTATGTGAACATTATGAGATGGACAGAGATAGCCAGAGAGAATAGCCAGAGAGAATAAATGAAAAAGAGTTATGAAATACGATATGACAAAACGAGAATACAGTTTAAAAGGGGAGTGATTTGTAAAATATCCAGAAATAAAAATATGTTTACTGTTCTGTTTCATATGGGTGTTGAGAGATGTATCCATAGATCTCTTAATTTTGCTCTCAAAGTGCACCAGATTGATGCTTTTAACTTCAATATTTAAAAAAAAAATCTTCCCGGGGGAGCATGCCCCCGGACCCCACTAGAGGAGGTGAGGACCCCTCTAGAGGATGTTAGGTCTGTGGTGTTTACATGCTTATTTATACAATATGTGTGCTTATGCTAACATCATCAGACAGAAGTTGGTTCCGTGTTGTATGTAGTGAGAACACGCTAGAGTGAGGGGGGCCCCCAAGCCAAAGCTCGCTTAGGGCCCCCAAAAGTCTAGGGCCAGCCCTGATGGGCAGCATAGACAGGTATTTTCTGTGTTAGAGTTTTACTCGCTACAGGGTGTACTTTGAGGGTTTTTGAGGGTTTTTGACTCTGACTCGTTTACTTGCAAAAAAAGCTACATAACACACAAGGGGACGTGTACCGGAAAAGCATGCATGGGACCTTTAAAGCTATACAGGCTGGGCGTGGGCAATGAATGAGCACTAGGCGGCGGTAATGCATCTAATGTTGCTGTTGGTTCCCGGATGCCATTAAAAAAACGAAGAAGAAGAACGCCCATTTTGCTCGCATGCATCGAATTGAGCTGAATTATCATCAGACATAAAAGGACAACGAGCTGCAATGGACGGGTAAATGCCTTTTTTATTGCAATGAATGCTTCTAGTTACATTTCTTACAGCTGTGCTTGGATATGAACTTAATTGACTGCCCCCCGTGCTTCATTTAAGGGATGCTACCTGTTAGCTCAGCTGCGAACCTTGATACTGTAAACCACGAAGAACATGACGTTAGCTACAAGCCCCACCAAGAAATGCGGTCGACTAATGTTGTTTTGCTTGCAGAGAACAGTAAACTTATGGTAGGACACGGTTAAATGGCATTTAACGTATCATATGGTTCTCCTGACGGCAAAGTCATAGGAAGCAAGGTAGTTGCCAAAAAGCTGTTACTGTAGTTTAGCATCACCTTCTCTCGTGCGCCAGTTACCGTTAGCCTGAGATGAATGTAAAATAGTTAACAGTTCCTGTTAGGTTGAATGTTTGTGTGATAAAGCAGTTATTATTTAAGTTGGTGTAACAGTAAAGCAAAACAGCAGCTATGTGATAGTGATGCCATCTCTGACATGGTACGCGCACCTGTCAGTTAATTAAAGTCCTTTGTCTGGAGCTTACGTCACAAAAAGTTATTTACCATTAAGCAGAAGGTGATCTCCGTTACAAAATAATGAAACGACACATGGCAATTACATGTATCAGCTAGAGGCAAAAACAACTGATTTATTATAACTCTTACACATGTGTGGCGTAATTTTAAATACGGAATTATAATACATTGTGATCAGAGGTGGAAGAAGTACTCGGTACCAGATTTTAGGAATACTCTGCTACAAGTCCTGCATTCAAAATGTAAGTTAAGTAAAAGTAGAAAAGTATTAGCATCAAAATATAGTTAAAGTGGCTAAAGTAAAAGCAGTCATTTTGCAGATTGGTCCATTTCAGAATAATATATGTGATATGTTTTATAATGATTGATCATAAAGTGTTCTCAAAGCTGGTAAAGGTGGAGCTAGTTTGAATGACTTTGTATACTGCAGGGTAGCTTGAATGTGAACTCTAAATTACTCTAAAGTAACTAAAGGTATTCAATACATGTAGTGGATTAAAAGTACACCATTTACCTCTGAATGTTAGTGGAGTAGAAGTGCAACATAGCAAAAATATTCAAGTACAAGTCCCTCGAAATTGTACTTGTAGTGTCAGTACAGTACTTGAGTAAATGTACTTCTGATACTTTACTGATTGAGGTCTTCAGATTTTATTCTGAGTGATTTAAATAGCTAAGCCTTCATTATGATGTTTTGTTCATTCCTTTTACTGAGTGATGTCAAATGTTGAGCATGTATATCTAAACCTCTATTATGCATAACTTTGATCCAAATTGCTTTTCTTTAGTAACTAGGCCTAACATGGTTTGCTTTTCTTTATCTTTTGTCATTTCCCTGCATTCCCTCCATTTACAGTGATGTTGCAGTTGGTGTGAAGGCAAGCAGAATTTAATTTTACCATCTTTGACTTTGCACTCTTGCATTTTCTACATTGTTTTGTTCACATATGAAAAAAAAGATTGGCAATTGTTGCATTTTATTATAGGCTGGGGAAAATAAATTGTATACTATACAGATGTATAGTGTTGGCTGTGATTTTACAAAATACCATACTAAAAAGATTAATGTTAAACTGTGGAATGGTAGTATAACAGATGGTGTGACTTAACTAGGGATGGGTTTCTGAAATGTATCGATTCCCCGTTTTGATTCCAAAATTGTAAAAGAAAGAGGTCAAACGTTTAGATAGCAAAAATATCTTCATTCTTTTAAGCTTTAACTGACATTTTTACAAATAAAAAAATATACATGCAATACAAATATATTGCACAATAGCTGTGCACATTTTTAACTGAGCAATGCCTGTGTCAAGCTATTAACTTGCCACAGGCATTACACTGTGCCTTGTCTTTTTCTTTTTTAGTGTAGTGGAGCCACACTTTAGAGCGTTTACCGCGACCCATCTTTGGTGTTATGAAGTGACTAAGCTTTTCTACGGGAGGGCGGGGGGAGCCTCGCTGCGGGGAAACTGTGGACCTCTGTTGCCTGTCAGCAACTTACATGATGCCGTTTAAAAAAATGAAGGGCGGTGCCGGCCGTCACCGAGCCGGCCGTCAACGGCCCGCTGACGACCGGCCGATTTGTGATTCTCCAGAACACACAGATGGCCAGTCCGCCACTGGTTACCCTGTATTCCCCCGCGGCGCAGACGGACCCGGTGGAATACAGGGTCTATCGTGTTTAGGAACCGTTAAGGAGAACCGAAATTGTGTATTTTGTACGGTTACCCGGCATTTTCTTATCGGTTCTCATCTGGAACCGTGTTTCGGTTCCCAACCCTAGACTTAACTAAGATTAAAATAAAGTTTTTAGTAATTTTGTGCTTTTTTTGCTGCTGCATGTTACAATGTTTACGTTACAATGTGTACATTGCAGTTCAGACAAGCCAGGATGAATACAGTATGTTGTTTAATGTATGTTAGGTAGTTATTTTGTCACTAAGAATAAACATTTACTTTTTTTCCCTTTTTTTCCCCTTGTTTATCCAGAGAGGCTCAGAGGAGCTCAACATCTACAGCAGCAGCCCTACCTCTATGACTGGTAAATGTAATCCTTACACATCACAGCTGGAGTCAAGAGATTTAGAACATGGAGAAGTGGTTGAGAAGTGTTCCATTGGTGGTATATGTTTGTCAGTACTATCAGGATTCAAAAATGAGAAAGGCTGTCTAGGATTTTGATTATTGAATGACTATCCTGCACAGATGATCAGAAAACATTAGAATCATGAATAAAGGGAGCTGAACAAGCAGGGTACTGTATGTTATATATAAACCTTGCATACTGGATATGGATATGTTAAATAATTGTAAGGTTCTGTATTTGTAACCAAACAAATTAGATTGAAAGGGAATCTAGATTTTGCGGCTAGAAAATATAATCTTCTGATTCAACTACCACATTTTTTTTAAATACAAATTGAGGAGCTGGAACAAGGGAATATTTGTCATTTCTGCTGCTGAACTTGATTTTTTCCATTAAGTTGACTATTAAAAGAATTGAAAAATATTCTTCTGTCAATGAAATAATGAAAGGCCAATTTCCCAGCAGACATTTTGACTTGTAATGGAGGACAAGCAAAAGTGCCCAAAATTGTTATTAGGCTATATTCTTTTCAAGTGTTCCAGCAAACCATAAGTGAGCCATCATGTATAATGCCAGGAATAAGGCAGCCAAACAGAACTCAGTCATCATTTATTCTACTATATACACTTACTGACTTGTGGAGCCATATTCTGATTTAATGTCTTAAAATATTATTTGTGCAGCAAACGGCAGTGACACTAAGAAACAGCGTCTGGACGAATCCCCTCCCTCCAGAGTTCTCCACATCAGGAAACTTCCCAATGAAGTATCAGAGACTGAAGTCATTGCTCTGGGGCTGCCCTTTGGAAAGGTCACCAACATACTGATGCTGAAGGGGAAAAACCAGGTAAACTCTGACACAACGGCATCCCACTTTTACCTTCAACTGAATAAAATGTTCCCTCTCTAAAGAAAAGAAGACAGTAAAACATTGTCCTGGATATTATTTGTTATTCACATAAAGATAAATATGGCTCTGTTTTTCAGGCTTTTCTGGAGCTGGGTACAGAAGAAGCAGCCATTACGATGGTGAACTACTACACAGCTGTCACGCCACAGGTGTGTGGTCCATTCCTGTTGCACAATATAATTTATGCTGTAATCTCTTGATCTGCTAAATGAATTGCTTATTAAATGGTTCCTATTCTATTTAGGTCCGAAACACTCCTGTCTTCATCCAGTACTCTAACCATAAGGAACTGAAAACAGACTCCGCTCTGAACCAGGTACAGAGATATATATTTATACACTTGACTTCAGCTTCACCAGTCTGAGGGCCTTTCCCCCATCCTAAATCCATTGTTTTCTCTCCACCCAGAGGGCTCAGGCAGTGCTGCAGGCGGTGTCAGCCGTTCAGGATGGAAGCTCTCCATCCTCTGACCCTGGAGTTTTAGACCTAGCTCCACCCCCCAGCCCTGTCCTACGAATAATCATCGACAACATGTTTTATCCTGTCACACTGGATGTTCTACAACAGGTAACACCTGAACATGTTGTCTAGACCAGTGGTTCCCAACCGATGTGTGCCGCGAGCACTGTCCAGGTGTGCCATAGGATCTTTTTACGTTCCACATTTTTTTCTCACTTATTAAGCTTCACTTCATATAAACTTTATTTTATTACATGTACAATGGAGCTGATATGCTAATAAAACATATATTGTTCAGATTTAGAAATATTAAATGCCAACTGCTTAAATTCTCATGGCTTACATCAGCCGTCATTGTTTTACGGCGTGCAGAGCAGCTATTTTTCCCAAAGTTTTGGAAAAGTCATGGAAATGCAACAAAAGTTGCGTCAAATATAATTTACATTTTATTGAATCGCCAAAATAATCTGCGGTCGCGAGCTGTTATGTGCCATCATGACGTGCTTGATGTTATTTTTTAATATATGAAGCGCGAGCTGTGTGCTTGAGTCTGCCTCTCGGGCCGGCTGAACTCTGCTGCTCCGGGATGAGGGTCAGCTACATTATCTACGGTGCGTTCGTTAACTGTGCGGAGTCACTGTGGCACAGACTGCACCGCTGGTGAACAGCTGTTAGAACGGGCCGTTCAGGTGTTCAGAGCAGAGCGGCAGAGCGTGATGTGAACTGAAACGTTTTTCTGTCGCGATATTATTTAAGGAATCGTTGAGCTAGCTAGCTAGCATACATTGTCACTATCTGATAACGTTAGCTTTAGTCTTCGTTTTCTAATAGTTTTTTTCATAGGCTATAAACAGAGGTGGTATAAGTATAGATATTGTACTAGAGTAAAAGTAGAAGTACTCAGATCTTGTGCTTGAGTAAAAGTAGAAGTACTCAGATCTTGTACTTGAGTAGAAGTACTCAGATCTTGTACTTGAGTAAAAGTAGAAGTACTCAGATCTTGTACTTGAGTAAAAGTAGAAGTACTCAGATCTTGTACTTGAGTAAAAGTAATAGTACCAGAGTGTAGGAATACTCTGTTTCAGTAAAAGTCCTGCATTCAAAATGTTCCTTAAGTAAAAGTAGAAAAGTATTCTCATCAAAATATAGTTAAAGTAGCAACAGTAAAAGTAGTCATTGTGCAGATTGGTCCATTTCAGAATAATATATATGATATGTTTTATAATGATTGATCATGAAAGTGTTCTCAAAGCTGGTAAAGGTGCAGCTAGTTTGAATGACTTTGTATACTGCAGGGTAGCTTGTGGATTTGCTCCAGGTGGAACTAAAGTCTGATTTAACACTTGATTATATTTCACATCATTCATCCACATCTGTGAAGTAACTAAAGGGATTAAATACATGTAGTGGAGTAAAAGTACACCTTTTACTTCTGAATTGTAGAGGAGTAGAAGTACAAAGTAGCAAAACATTGAAATACTTAAATAAAGTACAAGTATCTCAAAATTGTACCCACGTATAGTACTTGAGTTTATGAACTTAGTTACTTTACACCAGTGGCTATAAAGATAGAAAGACTGAACAGAGGCATGAAAATACATTTTCAAAATGCTCAAAAGTCCTGCCAAAATTATAAACTGACTGCTCCACAATTAAAATAAATGCTTTTATATATTTCTATTAGATGTGACTCTTTAGCATTTCTGTTATTATTGGCACTGCTGCTTTAGTTGTTCTGACTGCTAAAATCCTCTGTTATTCCTCATTTTAAAGCCGATATTCCGTAGGGTCGGGGGGGGGGCTCGGATCCTTGTCACCTTTTTCATACCTGAGTTTGCATCCCTGACTACAGTTCCTTTAGCGTGTAAAAGCTAGTAAGCCTACTATTTGATTTGTTTTAGATAGGCACAACATGTTTCATATGCAGACCTTATTTTCATGTTAAAATAAACTGTTTTCAGTGGTAATTTCTTTTGGTCATGGAAAATTGGTAAAGGTCATTGAGAAGTGATGGAAAACTCATTGAAAATCATTGGTGAAAAAGTGAATGAACCCTGAATATTACAAGAGAGTGAGAGTGCTGGAGGAGAGGTTTGAGTCATATTTCCCTTCTATGAATGAAGACTTCGATTGGCTGCGGGATCCGTTTAATCCTCTCATTAATTTCAGCCACTAGTTTAAACAGCAGAGCTCAGGATGAACTCGCAGCGCTATGGACCGCTCCCTGAAACTGAAGCACGGTGAACTACTTCTGGATATCTTTTGGCTGCTTGTGCGACACAAGTATTCATACCTCTCAGAGAGTGCTATCAACATGCTTTTACCGTTACCAACCTCCTACTTGTGCGAGCTGGCGTTTTCCTCACTCATATATGTCAAAAACAAGACACGCCCCCGGCTATAATTGGAGCAGGACCTCCGCGTTGCGCTGTCCACTATGCCCCCACGCATAAAGAGACTCTGCTCCCAAAAGCAGGCACATGTGTCGCACTAACATGTGACTATCATAGTTTTATTTTAGCTGTTTAAACTGATTAGTCTGTTTATAATTATTATTATTAAAGGGCCTGTAGCTGCAATAACTCCCTATGAGTTAGCTGCTGAGAGGCTAAAAAGTGCTCTTTGTTGTGACGCGTTCCATGTAAGAGTCCGTATTCATTTGTAGTCCATGGTGTTTTAATAAAACGAAAACAAACAATATACAACTCCTGACTGTCAACAGAAAGTATCGGAGCAAATTCAACCTCTTCCTACATCATATCTTCCCAACTGGCATCCAACAGGTTACTAAATACCAATAAACCACACTCACGTGACCATTGTCGGAAATGATAAACAATAAGAATTAAACGCGATGCAAACAGAAATACAAGATAATAATACAAATAATAAGTTAGGCAAAAACAAGCATTTTGGCTCCTACAGGGCCCATGTCATGCTTTTCCAGTTATTACCCGTACCCTTGTGTGTTATGAAGGTTTTTATGCATGTAAACGGTCTGAAGTCAAAACCCCTCAAAGTACACCCTGTAGCGAGTAAAACTCTAACACAGAAAAGACCTGCTGATCACTGATACGTCATTGTCCAATGTTTCTTCCGGGTACGGCTTAACGTCATGCGGTACCCGGAACCAAATGGACCAATCCGTGGAGCCGTTACGTTACGTTCGCGGAGCCGTTACGTTAAGCCCCAGCTGATTGGTCCAAATTGACCAATCCACAGACTTCCTCACACACACACAGTGCAGGCAGCTCTGCTGATTTCTCCTTTCTGGCTGCAGGCTGATCACAGACAGTTGGGATCTCGTTTATCAACCTTTTTCTTAATCAATATCAAGCCACACTTATTGTTTTTACTTCGGCTGTGAGTTTGTGTGCTCAGGATGAGTTTGGCTGTGTTTCACTGTATCGCTAAACAAGGAAACCACACCTCCACGGAGCTCAGCGCAATTCACAACGACCCGACCAATCAGAGCACACTGTGCTCACAGGCAGGGACGTGCACAGATATTTGGAGGGGCTATTGCTCTAAACTAGAAAAAGCCCCCCCCCACGAAAACGTAAGAACTTTTTATAAAAAATGAAAACCAGGGACATTTTTGGTTTTGCGGTCCATATCTCATTAACATATCTAATGTTAGCAACTATTAAAGACAAAATGCGGACAATTCTGTTTTAATGTAGTTTGACCATTGTAACTGCTGTGCCTTAAATAAACTCACTAATTGATTAAAGGTGGGGTAGGTAAGTTTCAGAAACCGTCTCGAGATACACTTTTTGTTATATTCCATGGAATGCTCTTAACATCCCGATAGCAATGAATATCTTAAGTGCTTTGACAAAAAATCCATAAAAAAATGTCATCGGTGGAACCCATAATACTGTAAAAACTACAACCAATCCGTTTAGCCGACCCGGCTAAACGGATTGGATGGCCGCCCTGTCTGTCAGCGTTCCATGTCGTGCACGCACAAATTTATCTCGTTCCCTCATTGGGTGTGCATTGCAGCAGTACTTCAATGACTCGCCAGCAACAGGCGGCCACTTTCACCATGGCAGAGTTAGGTTCAACATTGTCTACTGGTTGCAAAAGAAAAAATTTAACGGAGCAAATTAAGAACAAAAAGAAAGTGGAAACTAGGAGAAGTCAAACCAGAGTCAATATCGGAGTTGCTTTGGCTGTGTAGTATTGCTAACCTAGATGTGTTTAGCTTTGCCTGATATGTAACGTTACTGCAGCCTGCTCTCGCGGAGGAGGTGCTCTGTAAGGAAGTCTGAAGGAAGGGTCGGATTATCTTTGGCTGTGTACTTTCAAATTTTAGTGCACTCGAGCCGGTTTCTGAAACTTACCTACCCCACCTTTAAACCAGTTCAATACACATTATTCTTATTCTTATCATTCTTTATGAGGTCAGTAACGGTAAGGTATCTAATTACTTATTTATTTAGTATTCCATAACTTAATAACAGAGATGGTCAAACTAAAGTAGAGACATGGCAGAAATCCTACAATGAAGTGGGGCAGTGAAGAAAGGGCTATCAAGAAAAGAGGGTGAGGGAGTTTACGGAGCAGATGAGAAGAAACAAGCACAATAACAAGTATATTTAGGTGTTTTTTTTGTAAATAACCAACGGTGTCAAGAGGAAGTAAAGTCCCCTGATTTGTCCCCTATACTCTGCCATGAGAAAACTCAAAATCAATTTTAAAGAGCAACTTCCAGGTTAAAAACACCTGTGAATAAATGTGTAGGAAAATGATGAATACACTAGATTTTCAAAAAAATATACAGAAATATACACTACAGTGACATCTGGCATCGTTTTTGTAAGAAATGTTCACTTCCGCATAAAAAAGCCTCGGCACGTGACCTCCCGCGTGTGACGTAACATGGAGGAAACAAGGGGGAGAGCGGCCGGTGTAACGTATTAATAAACATGGATCCCAATGCTAGTTTCGACACAGAAGACACAGAAGAAGTTGAACATGAATATTCGAATGCATATGACGGACCACAACCTTATAATTGTGAGCCTGCTAGGCGTCCAAGAGACCAGGAGCAGCCAAGGATTAGAAACTGGGCAGCTATCTTGGTGAGTGACCGGCGTTATCTACAGAATGTTAGCTAACGTCACATCACAACATTGTGAAGTTAGCTATCATATATCAGGTTATAACTAACGTAGCATTGATAATATAGTAACGTTACTGGCAGGACTGTTGATATTGATCCATAACGGAAACTAATGCAACTCCACACTACGGTTCTGTGTACCGGAGGAGAGATGCAAGATACGGCTGATACTTGACGATCTGGCGGAGAAAGGTTGTGGAGCATCCGTTGATATGCCGTTGTAAATGGCTTGATGGAAAGCAGGTGTGTAGTTGGGGAGGGTGCACAGCTGATTGCAGCAGGTGAGTGGAGGTTGAGCCAGGAGTGACAGCCACCACGCACACACAAACAACACAGACAGGGGGAAACAAACAAACACAAAGGAGATGGCTGGAGCAGTACAGCCACCACAGCGTTACCTAATGGAACTCCACACTACGTCTTACGGTGCCATGTACCGGAGGGGAGAGAGAGAGAGCAGCGAAGGGGGGGAGAGAGAAGTAATACGGTTTCCTGATAAAGCTGTGGAGAGTATGTGCTGCAGGGAGGTGGATGCACAACGCACCCAGGAACGAACGCTAGCTCCGGCCCTTTTTACTGTGGACTCGATGTCCTGACAGGCTGGTATTTGTGCAACCTGCACAAACACAATACTGCACCATGATTACAAATGGTGAAATACAATGTAAAACTACCGAAAAATACCAGCTCACTAAAACACAACCGCTCAACTCAACGCAACTACTAACTATACCCGCAGTCAGAGAGCGGAGATGTGTCCCCTTTGTGGTGTAATATGACGCGTCTCACGTATGACCTTAAAAAAAAGCCGTTTTTAAGAGCAGAGCTCAAAATTGCTCCTTCCCCTCTGAATTTCTGCCCTTATGTCTCGTAAAACATATCAAATCCTACATTCACTTTTTTAATTGTAATTTTCAAGCAAGTTTAAGCATAAATGTAGAAAAAAACAACAACCTGCAAGATGCTCTTTAAGCATATTTAAAAACGGGGACATTTCCGTGGACAGATTGACCCAGGGATTTGCCACCAAAGCCAGGCAGGCATTTGGTATGATCACCATAGCCATATGAGGCTGGACCGGACTTGGAGGGCTTTCCTTTGCTTTTCAGCTGTCAGATTGTAAACAAAGTCACGTGACTGGGGGCTGATGAAAGCGCTGACAAGGTGTGCGAGACTCTACAATACTAATTGTGGACTTATCAAGTTTATTCGGCCACAACCGAAAAAAAAGACATTCGCTCTCTCCAGAGGGGCAAGTCAGCCAAAACGTTCAAAAGGGCCGTTGCCCGGGCAACATTAGCCCGTACCTGTGCACGTCCCTGCTCACAGGGAGGGTGGGGGCTGGAGCTATTGGAGCTCCAACGAGCCGTTAAAGGTATAGAGTGAAATTCAGTGAATACACATACTATACAGAGATGCTGTATGAGAAACCAATGTGAGTTTGGAAAATTGCACAATATAAATCTATTCTAGTATACCTCAACAATGGAATTATGATCAGTGGAAATGGCCATGACATGGTCCCTTTAAGTTATTATTAATTTTATGTTATCATAGGCCTACCTCTTTTGAAATCCAAATGTAAAAATAATAACTCAGGAGTCGTTTTTAGTTTGGTTCTTGTTGATGATGAATATGATGGATTATATGTTTTTTAGGGTGACTTCTATTATTTGTTCTATTAGATTAAATACACATTTGAAAACCAATTTATGGTGTATTTATTGTTTGTAGTTTAAGCTCTGAAGTGGTTTTTAAATCTACGAGAAGTTGGTGTGCCTTGGGGTCGAGAAATATTTTCAGGTGAGCCTTGGTAAAAAAAAGGTTGGGAACCACTGCTCTAGACCCCCCATTGGTACACACACCCCCATGTCTTTTTAATTATGACTAATGTTTTGAATTTATTTTTGTCCTTTCAAAAGCACATGCTGACATGTTATTTTCATAATGTGATAGGTGTGTGTGTGTGCATAACTTCAAACTAATATTTTGACCTGGTGAACTGTTATTTATATCCTAGCTTTGTGATGGTTTTTTTCACCATGAATTCTTTGAATTTTGCAGATCTTCAGTAAGTTTGGGACGGTAATGAAGATTATAACCTTCACCAAGAACAACCAGTTTCAGGCTCTTCTGCAGTTCAGCGACCCCGTCAATGCACAACAAGCTAAACTGGTAGGACCACACGCACATGAACATGCTGCTGCAATACAAACCAGTACCTCTTACAGTGTTTCCCCTAGGATGGAGTCATAGCAGCGGTGCTACGGCACGTGGGCCCAGCATAATGTGAGCGCGGAGAGTGTGGAATTTTTTTGTGTGTGCGCGTGCGAAGTGCGCCCCGCCAATTTGTTTCTCTGTGTCAGAACAAGAAAGGCTCTTTAGGCCTAGTACCAGGTCCCTTGGTGAGATTTTAGGCAACATTTTATGTGTAAAGAATAAATGAAAAATCTCTACAAAAGACAAATACACTGCAAAACAGAAACTTTTTGACATAGGTAATAGACGTCAAAATGGCTTCAAATGTATTCAGTATTGTATGAACATGTTTGAATTGGGGGGTGGACGTCACATCCTCTAGGGGGGTCCGGGGGTATGCTCCCCCGGGAAGAATTTTTTTTGAACATTTTACAGTGAAATGCTTCAATCTGGTGCACTTTGAGCCCAGAATTACTAGAAACCTGATCTAGGGGGTACAACTATAAAAACGCCCATATGAAAAAGATCAGTTTACATTTTAATAATCAAATAAGTATGTGAACATAACCAATAACCTACCATAGCCAATAACAAATAAATGTAGCTTATTTTAATTTTGTTGTTCATTCATATCTTATTTTACCTAGTTAACCTAGCGCCCACCGTACAGGGCAAATTAAACGTGTAACCGGGGTGAAAAGGGTGTTACATTTACTTAATTATGAATGTTGTTACATCAAGGCCGAACATTTGGATGAGCGCCAACGTTCAAAAATGTTTTTTCCCTCCCAGAGCTACCAGCGCAGCGCCCCCCAGATCTGGCGTCCTAGGCGACCGCCTGTGTCGGCTATGCCAGTAACACAAATACTACAAATCCACATAACAAACAATCAAAAATGAAAAATGGTCGCCACTTATTATTATTTTAAGAAAAAAAAAAAAAGTAAAACATTTTTTTCTTTTTGGGTACCTGGCTGGCGCCCCCTAGCAGCGGCGCTCATATTTCAGCAGCGGCGCTGCGCCGCCACTATTTGTATATAGGGGAAACACTGTCTTATCTTATTTCTATTTTAGTCAAGTTTCTAACTGCAATAACAGGATTTAGATTCAATTTAGGCAGTTAACATATTGCGTTTCAGCCATTTTCACATGTTTGGCTTTAGATGTAGACAGACAAGGATATTAATAACTCTAATGGCACATTTCCACTACACGGCATCGCTCGGTATGACTAGGCCTCGTTAGGACTGGCTCACTTTATGGCGCATTTCCATTACAGTTTAGGAACTGGGGTAGTATCTATGGCAGGGGTCGGCAACCGCTGGCACGCGTGCGCTGGCACGCGGCACCGTAACCAGTGGCACACTAGGAATAAGTGGAATAAGTGTGCAATAATATTTGAATTGTATTTTTGGATCCTTAAAGAGACAGCCATGCACGCAATGCAGCCCCGCTCTCTTTAACTCCAGGTGACTTTCTGCCGCTTTCCTCCGTGGTGCAGTGCTGATCGTTTCACCACGGAGGAAAGCACTTCACAAATTGCAGTAGGCCTACCCATAAGGAGCTGTACACATGCTGCGGTTTTTGCGTGGCTGTGTCTTTAGTTGAAAGCCCAGTGGCGATCTGCTCATCGAAATAATATGCTACAAAGGGGCGGACTGGCCATCTGTGTGTTGAACTTTCCTGTCGGCTCCCAGACCGTAGTCGAGGAGGGCAGAAGCAACAAGCTTCAGGTTCAATAACCCACTTTAGCTTAAATGACTGGAGAGAGGCGAGCTCTTCTTGGGAGGCCGTTGCATTTATTTAGCTGTTCTTCCGTTTCATAAAATACATCACAGACCTCTGTTTTTCTGCTGGCTCGTTTCACTTCTAGAAACATACACACGTTCCCTCACTGTTGCTCTGCCATCCACACATGCACAAGCCACACCTCTCTCTCTCTCTCTTAAAGGGACAGCGATCTCATCTCACTCTGCATGACCCTAATATCATAACATGTGTGCTCTGGAGAATCACAGAAAGGACGATTGTCCTTATTATTATGCCGTTTAAACCAATTATTTAAATGTGTTAAATGTGTAAGTTTCGTTGACAGGTCCACACACATCTTCCCCGCAGCGAGGCTCCCTCCGGCTGATAGTAACTGTGAATTAGGACCCCGCTAGCCAGTACTAGGCCAAGTGGAAACGCGACCAAAAACGTGACCCGCACGGCTCGGCACGCTTAAAGCATGCTCCGCGCTGCAGTGGAAACGCGCCATAGATGTCCAGTTTAGTATGTAAACATTCAAAAGGAATTCAAGATTGTTTGTTCATGTAAAGGACAAACAATAACTACTCCTCTTTCAGCTAATATTTATCAATGAAATGTTGTTGAAATAATTGTTTAATTCTTTATCTCGTTTCCCACATCCAGTCTTTGGATGGACAGAACATCTATAACTCATGCTGTACTCTGCGGATAGACTTCAGTAAACTGGTGAATCTCAACGTGAAATACAACAATGATAAGAGTCGTGACTACACCAGACCTGACCTTCCTACTGGAGACGGAGAGTCAGCCAACAAGGATCACTCTTTATTGGGTAAATACACTTCTGTCGCTGTCTAACTACACTACATCCATTCATGTATCCCAATGGAGTATTTATAATACTGAACCTCTACACAAATGGCCCCCTCTGTTCTCAAATACAATGAATTCAGTATGGAGTAATACAGGAATGAGTCCTGAACCCGGAAATTAGTTAAACCCGAATAAAACATGCTGCTAGATAAAGAATGCAATCTTTTTGGAAAACAACCCAAACGACATTTCACTTGAATTTATACTGTCTTTGTATTTTTGACGTATAAGTGTGCTATCATGAAAGTCACCCATACTCATCAGCTCGCTCTCTGAGGACAAACATGCTCAACCTACTGTCTGTCCCACGTACTCTCCTTAAGACCTGTGGTGATCGAGCGTTCCAGGCTGTGGCTCCTAAACTATGGAACGCTCTGCCCGCTCACCTACGGTCCGCTGGCTCTGTTGACTCTTTTAAATGTCATTTAGAGACATTCCTGTTTGGGCAAGCGGTTGGGTCACTTGTGTGCTTTTATTCTATTCAATTGTGTTTTTCACAATTGATTGTGTTTTGAGCACTTAATTCGTATGATGTTTTAATGCTTTGTCAAGCACTTTGTGACTATGTCTGTGAAAAGGGCTTTATTATAAATGTTATTTACTTAAAAAATATTGTTTCTAGTCTGTTGGGAGCAAGATAATTAGTTATATTCATTTCAGCTACAAAACGAGTTCCTTCAACATGTTCCCACGGTATCATACTGTCACGGTTTCAATCATTTGCAGACTTAGACTGTTGTTGGTCTTTTGGTATTTGTACTCTTACACTATATCAGTGTTTTGTGGAATAAATCTAGTTGTTCTTGTCTCTTAGGTACCCCATCTGGAGCGCTAGCTTCCTACTCGAGTGGAGGAGGATACTCAAACTCTCTCTCCCTCTCGCAGGGCGGAGGTACCTATCTTTTCATCATTCCTAATAATATTTATTCTGTTATCCATCACTCTCTCTCTGCTCTTTCCTTCATGCTGCTGCCCTGTCTCATGTCACCTCCTATTATTGTTCTCTAAAAGTGCAAGCACTGGAAAATAATTCAAATTCAGGTTGATAGTACAGCTATATTAATAGATGAGGGAAATATATTTATGATTAGCTGGAATCAGTTATAATGTGGTAAACATCGTTTTCTATATTACATATTTTGATGCAGGTCAACTGGAATTGATAAGCCTAAATTAATTGTGACTCAAAATGTGGCTTAGATTTTTGTAAACTGAGGTTCCTTAGCTAATTACTTCTTAACCAGCTGCATATGTGTAGTGCAGAAGGCCTTACTTAGCTATAATTGCTTTGACTTTTGTGTGTATTTTCACAAAAAGTACATTTTGTTAAGGTTTATTTAAGTCATTATCATGAAACATTGTTGTGGCGCAATCCTTTGCATATGCAGTGAAACAGTAAGAACGCATCATCAAATGTGCTAGCCTTGAATATATTGAAATATCCAAATTGAATATATATCTATGGACATAGCGGAATGCAGGGTGTTTTATATATTAGTTTGTGTGACTGGGCCCTAGGTTGTTTGATAACAGTGCAGTGCAAGTGCACTTTAATTCAGTTTTAGAACTTTAAAAAGTTGCAAATTAATTATAATGTATTTTGTGATTTAAAATCTTGCCATCCTGTTGATTGAGGAAGCAAGCACATCTCCATCCTTCATTATAATATATTTTTCTTTTTGTGCTTCAGATTTCTTTGCATTATTTTGATGTCGTAAAACTTTGAGATAATTGTGAAAGCGTCTAAGATTTGTTTTGGGTTTGTTTTTTGTTGCAGCAAGTGTTTTAGTGGTTTGTACTTCCTGCTGCTGTGTGACATGTTGATTGTCTCGTGCTGTGCCATCAGGAGCCATCAGTCCTCTGAGCGCCGCAGCGGCAGCGGCGGCGGCGGCTGGTCGTGTTGCTCTGTCTGGGTCCGGAGTGTCAGGAGTCCTGTTGGCATCAAACCTGAATGAAGAGGTACACATGCCATAAGTTAACTCAATGACTATCTGCAATCTCCTCTTTAAATCACTCATTTCCACAATTGAACCCACACCACTGGATCATTTTCAGCTTAATTGAAGTATGATTTACAGTGTTGGTCTGTGATTGTGTTTGTCCACCCTGAAATAGTACATTATGTCTCTATCTGATCTCCAAAGTTCTGTTTTTGAAGCTCTGTTTCTCTTAGCTAAATTCCCACCTTACATACTTATATCTTAGATTTCAGTTTCTTCTGTCAGTTTCCATTTTCTTCTCTAATTCTAAATGTGTACCTACTCCATCTGGTCCTCTCCAGTATCTGTTATCTGATCTGTGTTCCATCTCTCCGTCAGAGTGCTCTGGGTTCTCTCTCTGTTCCTCTGTCAGACTCCATAATGGAGTCACGTTTCCCTTTCTAAGGGGATTTTGTATCTTGGCTGTTCTCTGGTGACGAATCGGCAGCATACACTTGGGGGGGTTGATTTTGGTGTGGCCATTGTTCACGTTGTGAGTGTTGAGTCCTGGGGATGTTTTTTTCAGTCACTTGTTCATTCTTTCTCAACTGTGTCATCAAATGGACAGATCTCTGGTCAGAACTGAGTCAGTTGTATGCAGTACACTTCCCCTGTCTCCAGCGTAGCATTAGAAACACCAACACAAAATACAAATTTGACTGTATAAACCCAGTTTGCTTGAGAACTGGACCAAGTGAGACATTTTCTATATTATACTCCTGGAAAACATGATGTAAAAAATTATGACACCAGTACCCATGAAGTTATAACGATACCAATAGATTCAGTGAGTGTAAACCTTTTTCAATACCACCACCATTGAATATTTACTAGAGAAATATATATTAAAGTGTAAAAAAAAATTGAAATGTATTAAATAACTTTACAAAACTGTTAGGTGAAGTATTAATTACCAACTCCGTGAAATGCACACTTGACTTGGCTACATATTGCATTCAAACAATAACGTCGCCATTGAAATGCAGGTATCATTTGACTGCAGAAGCTTCAAAACAACTTGCTACTGTGTGGTTTTGGTCATTCCCGAAACTGAGACTTTTATTAGTCATTAACGCTGGTAACACAGCATACTGAGCAGCCCACTATCCCGCTGAATCAAAAGAAATATGACTGGTCCAAATTTGAATTTTGCCGATTATATTTGAAGATTTACTTCCTTAAAGACCTATGAATATATATTTTTGCAATGAAGTTACCAAATGTAAGTGGGAATGTTTGTTCCCCTTCAGTGACCTCATGTGATCTGGTTGTCCCTCTGCTCCATGGTCCCGCCCCCCTTTGGTCTGATAACTCCTGCCAATCACAGTTCATCCCTCATTCATCATGCTTTATTCATTTTTCTGTTCTCAAATGTATTATTTTCCACCCATCCTTTCTTGACCTCACTGCATCCAGGTGTGTGTGTGTGTGTGTGTGTGTGTGTGTGTGTGTGTGTGTGTGTGTGTGTGTGTGTGTGTGTGTGTGTGTGTGTGTGTGTGTGTGTGTGTGTGTGTGTGTGTGTGTGTGTGTGTGTGTGTGTGTGTGTGTCAGAGAGTGTGTGTGTGTGTGTCAGAGAGTGTGTGTGTGTGTGTGTGTGTGTCAGAGAGTGTGTGTGTGTGTGTGTGACAGAGAGTGTGTGTGTGACAGAGAGTGTGTGTTCAGACTCCGTTGATGTTCCACTGATGCTCTGTTTACTGACCTCTGCTTTGGTTTTTGTCCTCCTTTCTCCCTTCCCGCTCCTTTCTTCCCTCCTCTGCTCCCCCCTCACACATTTATGTTCTCCCCTTTTGCCCAAACATCCTTTATTGTCATAAACTTCCCCTTGAAATCTTTCCCTCATTTTTTTTGAACTCCTTTTCCTATCTTCCGTCCTCATGGTTTTTAATCCGGTCCAACCCAACTTTGGTTTTGCCATTTTGGACCCCTCCAAAACCTTCCATCTTTGCTCATCACCATGGAAACCACCACCTCCCCCCTCGTCCAACACTGGGCGTCTGATCTCTACCTTCGTCTCTCCTCTTCCTCTGCTCCTCCTCTTCCTGTTCTCTGCTCTGCGGTCTCTCTCTCTAAAGATGGTCACGCCTCAAAGTATCTTTACCCTCTTCGGTATGTTCAACCTCTTCTATTCTATCTGTATATCTCTCTCTGTTAATCCAATTTTGTTCAATGAGGTCATGGTCATGTTTATTCCTCTGTATCTTTCTGTATCTTCAAGCCTCCCTCTATCATGTGTGTTACACAGGATACTGTGTGTTTGGTCCGCTTATTTCTTTACTGATGAGATCAGAGACACAAAAATCCTTCCTGTGCTGTGGAAACTCTGTTCCATGACGTGGTGTGAAGCGTCCCTCTACTTTCACACAGAGGTTATTGTGAGGTTCGAAATAGTAGAATAATAATACTCAAACTATTAGCATATAACATGGCTGCAGCTTGCAGAAACAATAATTACCACATCAAAATATTTAATTGTACAAACTATATAAGGACAACTGTACTCGGCCAAAGATGGAAGTGCTAAAATCAATACTACAGATTGTAGTCATTTATTCATTCCAGAATCTGTATGTTGAATGGTTTTGGAGCGTTACTAAGACTCATTCCTCTACAGTCCTTCTGCTTTTCTTCTCCAGATTTGGACTAATAAAGAGTATTCATAGTTCACCTTTTCATTTTAATGTGTACAACTATGACATTGGGTTTACTCTAACTCTTAAACTAGGCCCATCATAACGCTCACAGTAGACGTGTTTGTTCTGACACTTATTAGTTACTGTGTAAGCTACTTGAGGATACGCCTATATCTTTTAAAGCCTTAAATTATTAAGGCCTAAAAACTACAAATGGTATTAGGTCTTCTTTTTGTCTTTAATTGTACATATTATTCTCTACAACATATTCTATCAGCAGTTATTGCATGTCTTTTCAAAGGTTTTCTAAAAATATTTTTTTCTCCTACCCTGCAGTTATGGTTACATTGTGAAGCACTGTAATCTCGGCGGAGTCACTCTGCTCTACAGAAGGCTCTAACGGTACGTCCACACAGCAGCTTTAAAAAAATCTTCCAACGCTTCTCTGCCCATTGACTTTGAATGGGAGTGACGTCACTTTGCCTCGCTTTTTGCCGAACTGCATTGTGGGGAAGCGAAGCGAAGATTTACAGGATTTTTGAAGCTGAGCTGGAAGCGTCAGCCAATCAAATCCCGTTTATGCAAATCTGACAGTACAAGCGCTAGCCATAGTAGCCAATCAAACCGCGTGCAAGCTGGGAGAGCCAGACCGCAGTTAATTTCCTCATATTCCAAACGAGAAATTACAGTAGCAAATCACCCTGTTCTTTACGACCAGAACTATTTACCGGGATACAAACACCGGAGGAACCAGGCATGGAGGGAGGTGGCAGAGACAGTGGGGGAAACTGGTAGGTTTTCGCCTGTTTGGGGAGTTTATATATATATATATATATATATATAAAATCCCCGGGTTTTTTTGCTTTGTATGCCGGGGGCGGGAGATTCATGTGATTGGTTGTTGGACGCGTTGCTCGCGAAAAATCCCCAAGCTCTCAGACACGCCCAGCTCCAAGATTTTCAAGATTTTTTCAAAGCTGCTGTGTGGACGTACTCTAACTGAGTTTCTAGTGGATGTCAAATGGGAGGATTCCATCTTTTCCTTTCATTTGTCGTTCTAGCACTAACTTTATTCCCTTCATCCTTCACACCTCTTCTTTTTTATCTTCGTTGGCTCCATCTCTCCTGCTCTGTCTGTTCTGTCCTCTTTCTGGTCCTCTACTCCACCCTGCTCTCTCTCTCTCTCTGTCTCTCTGTCTCTCTCTCTCTGTGTCTCTCTCTACCTTCAGGAGTGTATGGGGATGTCCAGAGGGTGAAGATCCTCTACAACAAGAAGGACAGTGCTCTGATCCAGCTGTCTGACGGCAACCAGGCTCAGCTGGGTGAGTGTTTACAGCAGCAGCAGCAGCATCATATTTCTGTAAGCCCACCGGACAGTTTGCATCGGGATTTAGAGAATTCTCTTTTAGACACTCGTTAGCAACCGCCGATTTAATCAGAGGCTTCAGACATTCACCAGTGAGGTGTTAACTGACGTATTTTATGTCATGGAACAACATTTCAAATCTCAGTTGCAGGTAAAGGTTAGGCTACACCAATACTAGATATATAGCAGGGTAATGTATTATTTAACCATAGAACAATTGTATGGATTTCATATAATGGACATACAGGCCTGATGTACTGTGTCAGCATATTTGGAAATGCTTTTATGCTTTATCACTAATCCGTATTTCCTTTTTGTCCTCATGTGTAGCGATGAGCCATTTGAATGGTCAAAAGGTGTTTGGTAAAGTTATGAGAGTGACACTGTCCAAACATCAGACTGTGGCTCTGCCCAGAGAGGGGCTGGACGACCAACTGCTAACCAAAGGTAAGGAGTATCTGCATCTTGAATAAAAGCTACTCCAGGTTTATTTCCTCTTGACCAATCTGTCATTATGTCTATATTGTGTTTGTGTTGGACAGATTTTTCTGGCTCACCTCTCCATCGCTTTAAGAAGCCAGGCTCCAAAAACTTCCAGAACATCTTTCCTCCCTCTGCAACACTTCACCTCTCCAATGTCCGGTAGTACAACTACTTCATCTATTAGTCGTAACACTCTTTTTCTTACGCCATGCCAATAGTTGAATCAGTGTATCCCTCCGTGCTGCTGTGCTCTAACACTGCGTTACTCTGCTCGTCCAGGGATGGAGTTGGAGAGGATGATCTCCGCCTTCTGTTCTCTAACAGTGGAGGAACTGTCAAAGCCTTCAAGTTCTTCCAGTAAGAATCATTTCAACACCTGAACTCTTCTTAATTATTTTTATATTCTTATATATCTATGAAATATTTCAATATTCAGTCATTTGATAGTAATATAAAAACAAACTAGACTCATATCTTCTGTACTATGCATTAACAATCAGTAGGTTCTCAGCTAACCTTCCAGGAATAATCCCTACCCTGCAGAGAGATGAAATATGTGGCATCTTTCCCGGTTACTCACCATGATTTCATTTCAAACCTTTATTTATCCAGATTGGTCCCATTGAGATCATAGATCTCTTTTTCAAGGGAGACCTGCAGCAATAGGTTCCACATGAAACATAAAACAATAGAGGATATCATGCAACATATTTCCAAGCTAGTTTTACATACTTATCAACATTTACAAATACCCTTAGTTTCAAAGAGCATTTCACTTAGACTTGCTTTAAAAACATGCAGAGGAATGAGATTGCTCATCAATTTTAGCTGTAGACTGTTCCAAGCAAGTGGCGCTGCACACATAAAAGCTGTCTTACCTAAGACAGTCCTTGCTCTTGGCACATCTAACAATACTACATCATGCAATCTCAGACAATAGCTGCTTGCAACTCTCTGTGTTGTCAGAGAGCAGATATAATACGGGAGTTTACCCAACAAAACTTTATAAATAAACTAATGCTGTCAAAATTATCGCGTTAACGGCGATAATTCATTTTTTGAATGAATTGCGTTAAAGTATTTAACGCATTTAACGCATGCGCAGAATGGCCTGCCCCATACATCCCACTAGTGGCAGCGCCAGGGTATGGCTGGGGTAGGCTACAGCCCCACCTTAGCCCCACCATGAAAAATGATGTTAAAGTAAGCAAAATAAAGTCCGCCAATTCGCGCGGAGTAAATTGCACAGACAGCAGTTAGTAAGATTGATTTCAGCAGCCACTTGTCTGGAAATACCGAAGACTAGAAACGGTTTTGAAAACTTTTGTCACGTAGTGATCGTCTTCTTAATAGAACATCTTTGATAATGTCTTCTGGCCAATCAGAATTAAGATAACAGCGTGGTTTTGTTGCAGGAAGTCCCGACGGAGAATACTTTTGCTGTAGTACATCTCTATATTAGGGTTGTCAAACGATTAAAATTTTTAATCAGATTAATCACAGCTTAAACATTTATTAATCATGATTAATCACGGTAAGCGACTGCTTTACCGCACCGTTGTGACGAAAAGGGAGCTGAGCCAGAAGGCAAAGCTCTCTGTCTACCGCGCCATTTTCGTTCCTACCCTCACCTATGGTCATGAAGGATGGGTCATGACCGAAAGAACGAGATCGCGGGTACAAGCGGCCGAGATGGGTTTTCTCCGCAGGGTGGCTGGTGTCTCCCTTAGGGATAAAGTGAGAAGTTCAGTCATCCGGGAGGGACTCGGAGTTGAACCGCTCCTCCTTCGCGTAGAAAGGAGCCATTTGAGGTGGTTCGGGCACCTAGTTAGGATGCCACCTGGGCGCCTCCCTAGGGAGGTGTTCCAGGCACGTCCAGCTGGGAAGAGACCAAGGGGTAGACCTAGAACCAGGTGGAGGGATTATATCTCTTCGCTGGCCTGGGAGCGCCTTGGGATCCCCCAGTCAGAGCTGGTTGATGTGGCCAGGGAAAAGAAAGTTTGGGGCTCTCTGCTGGAACTGCTACCTCCGCGACCCGACCACGGATAAGCGGGAGAAGATGGATGGATGGATGGATGATTAATCACCATTCAAACTATGTCCAAAATATCCCATTTCTTTATGTATATTGTTGTGGGAATGGAAAGATAAATGAAAGAAGGCGGATATATCCATTTAACATACAGTATGTATGTATGTATGTATGTTTATTATAACATTTTTCTGTGTGTCAAAATGACCTATCAATCATCAAACCGTGGGGTCTTATTTCATTACAATCAACACGGGGGGGGGGCTAGTGGAGTACTTCGTGACCACAGAGCGTGAACGTTGTGATTAGCTGTTTTAGCGCAGTTCTCCAGTGAAGGGGGGGGGTCTCCCTCCGCAGCCGGTTGGCGTAGTTTTGACACAATTCCGTTGTACAGACCGATGTTAACAGCTTTGTGACACAAGTGACGGTACGCATTTCAGATTGTTGCCGTGCATGTGTACCTGCGTACCAGTTATGTGCACCCCTGTACTACAGCAAAAGTATTCTCCGTCAGGACTTCCTGCAACAACACCACGCCGTTATCTTGATTCTGATTGACCAGAAGACATTATCAAAGATGTTCTATTGAGAAGACGATCACTACGTGACAAAAGTTCTCAAAACCGTTTCTGGTCTTCGGTATTTCCAGACAAGTGGCTACTGAAATCAATCTTACTAACTGCTGTCTGCGCAATTTACTCCGCGAGTTGGCGGACTTTATTTTGCTTACTTCAACATCATTTTTCATGGTGGGGCTAAGCCATTTCTTGGTATGGGTGTAGCCTACCCCAGCCATACCCTGGCGCTGCCACTGGTGGGATGTATGGGGCGGGTCATTCTGCTCATGCGTTAAATATTTTAACGCAATTAATTCAAAAAATTCATTACCGCTGTTAACGCGATCATTTTTACAGCATTACTCTATATATATATCGATACAACATTACTTGTTGATAGAAATCAACACGTAATGAAATAAGACCCCACGATTTGATGATTGATAGGTGTGTGGGCTGTCTTTCATTTTGACACACAGAACATTTTTATAATAAACACATACTGTATGTTAAATGGATATATCCGCCTAATTTCATTTATCTTTCCATTCCCACAACAATATACATAAAGAAATGGCATATTTTGGACATAGTTCGAATGGTGATTAGTCATGATTAATTAATTTTTAAGCTGTGATTAAAATTTGTAATCGTTTGACAGCCCTAAAATAAACCAATGACTGAGCCTCTTTACAGTAAGTGATGGCAAACCTGCATTGGCATACAGGGTACAGTGATGAGTAAGTACTTTACAATTTGTGACGAATCTCAGTGCACTGTGATAGGTGGCATCTAACTTGTTCAGGCAATAGGCAGATGCATTCATATAAATCACCATAGTCCAGCACAGGTAAAAAGGTCACAGTGACTAGCCTTTTCCTGGCCTCAAGCGAGAAACAGGACTTGTTTCTGAAAAAGAAACCTAGCCTAACCCTCAGTTTTTTAAGCAGGTTATTGACATGAAGTTTAAAAGTGAGACAATCATCAAGCCAGATACCTAGGTATTTATAACAGTTAACCACCTCAAGTATTATTCCTTGCATAGTAACAATATCCAAAACAGGCTCTGGTGTCTTTTTAGCTTTTGAAAAGAGCATTACCTTGGTTTTATCAACATTTAAAAGAAGCTTTAGTTCAGAAAGCTGAGTCTGAATAATGTTAAAAACAGTCTGCAATTTAACAACAGCCTCCTTAAATGATGGACCTGCACAATACATCACGGTATCATCCGCATAAAATGTAAAGTAGCTTCATCGACATTTTCACCTAAACTGTTGATGTATATAGAGAATAAAAGTGGACCTAAAACAGAACCTTGGGGAACACCAATATTGATAATGATATTGAGCGGTTTGTCTGTGCTGCCTCCTCAGGGACCGTAAGATGGCCCTGATCCAGATGACCTCGGTGGAGGAAGCCATCCAGACTCTGATGGAGCTTCACAACTATGACATGGGAGGAAATCACCATCTGAAAGTTTCCTTTTCCAAGTCTACCATCTAACCCTGACAGGAGGAAGCCCACACCATTTTTGGACATTTTCTGTTAACCTTTGCTACACTTTCCCCACACATTTGATTAAGTAGTACAATGTTTTATCACTTAAATGTGCTTTCATTTCCAAAGCATCAAATTAAACAATATATTTTCTTGATCAGTTGAACCATCAGTGTTGACCTAAAGGTAGTTTTCAAAGTAAACGCCTTTCTGGTGCAGACAACAGCTGATCATCCTGTTTAGATGATCTCCTGTTGCCGTAGTGATGTCTCAGGAGCACCCTTCTGATCACAGCCTCCTGTGAAACTGAGAATCTGCTCATTGGTCCCAAAACCTTTAAAGAATTGTCCACAGAGGAATGTTGAACGCTTCTTTTCAGCCTGTTGTTTCCCTTTATTCAGCAGAGAGTTTTGGTTTTAGATTAGATTTTTTTTACAATGGCAAACAGCTGTTTATTTGCATTTCCCTACCCAGTGATCACCTGTCGGTTTTGTAGTAGTGTTGTTGTTCTCCTATATTTAGAGGTCTGTTATTTCACATGTGTTGCTACTTGAACCACTTATTGTTCCCCAGTCGAATGCACATTTCAAACCCTTTTTTGTAGTAACTCCAAAACACCTGTCATGATGGACTCCATCATCACCATGGTGACGACTCTTTCCTTATGGAGGGTATCAGCTGCTGCCTCGCTACACAGTTGTCTTTAAAACAGTTTCTCAGTGGGCCAGTTCACTCCTCTAAATGACTTTGAGGAACTCAAATAGTAAGTAAAAACATTTACAAAATAAAAGTAAAGAGATGGACAGGATTTTCATTAAAGCTTAGCGTGCATTTCATGCTGTTCTGCTCTCATCTGCAATGTAAATATGACCAGTTTTACATTACCAACACACTTTTATACTTTGTAGGCATGTTGGGTACCTACACAAAAACACCTTGCAGCTTTAAAATGTTGCTACAGCACACATAATTGCTTTAAATGAAGTTTCAACACCACATGTTCCTTGTTGTTCAGTGACGTACAATTTGAAAATATAAAAATACAATTTTCCCTAATATTCCAGTAGCTGAACAACCACGTTGATGCTGTTCATGGATTATTTAATCGGAAGCTTTGACAAACCCTTTCTAGGAGGATGTCTAAAGGCATTCTGGGACATTTGAATCATTCTTTGATTCTCATGATGCTTGTTGAGGACAATTGAATATGATTACATTAACACATGCTTACACATAATGATATTGATGATCTTAAAGTAGAGTTTTTATTAAAGAATAGAGCCACCTGAAAAAGTGATCCTCTTTATTGAACCAGTGTGTGAGTGGGTACACGCACACACGGTTTCAACATGTGATTCTGGTCTTGGTCTCTGATTGTGGGAGGAGGCCTGTTGGGACCAAAGTGTGTGCGTTTAGTCTGTTGTGTCTTCAAACAGATGTACTGCTAATGTCTGTTGATCAGGTTTTAAACATGTAGAAACAGATGTATTGTTGATTATTACTCGTCCTCCAGTCCTCTGTCTCATTTGAAGCAGAGATGCACAGACACTGGTTCCTGTTCCATCTGAGGAAATGTTTTTTCACTCATCTCTGGTGCTTCAGCTACAACATGTTTTCTTCAGGAGATGTTACAAATGCTCTGCTTGAGTCCATTTTCTTATGAGGTAAAAATTCAGATTA
This sequence comes from Notothenia rossii, assembly GCF_949606895.1. Classification (NCBI taxonomy): domain Eukaryota; kingdom Metazoa; phylum Chordata; class Actinopteri; order Perciformes; family Nototheniidae; genus Notothenia; species Notothenia rossii. The sequence continues at coordinate 43,824,041 of NC_136907.1, read as the reverse complement.
GCCCAAATTAAACATCTTTTCTACCAACAAACCCAAACGATAGTGTGTGTTTGTGACTAGCTTCAGGCCTCTCCTCTGTATCTCAGCTATCAATAAACGTCTCTCCCTCTGTCTAGTTCTGTCTCTCTGCTCTCGCTTCTTTCTCTCCACTTTCACATCTTTAAGGCTCTTCTGTCGGCATTTCTACGCACTCTTGAAAGCATCCACAAGGACGTTAGCCACTCAAAAGGAAGCAGAGTTTTCCAAATGATTTATACATGTGGATATTTTATTTGTTTACATATTGATGGTACTGGGGAAGGATCAGCTAAGACAGGGGTCTGCAACCTTTTTGGCCCAAAGGGCCATTTTGCTCATTTTTCCCCAAACATTTTTTGTCTGGAGCCGCAAAACATATTTCATAGCTTGATAGCTTATAAAGTTGCATTTATTGTTATTGTACGGGTGTCCGACGGCATTTGCTCTCTTCTTGAAAAAGCATGCTGAAGAAGACACCACTCTTTTTTAGCAGAATGGTACAGTCCAATTATACAGGTCCTTCTATTGAGACAGGTGTTATTCAGCAGCTGCAGGACACTGACAGGGAAGATGTTAGCACTTTACAATTAACACAGTACGTAAAAACAAGAACATCTAACAATATAAAACAGGTAGAAAAAGTGCCTTGGTGAAAAAATATCCTTCAATGATCCTGGTTTCTTGTGTGGCTTATAGTAATAGCTATATCAAATTACACATCAGTCGCTAGTCAGCTCCTTTACAGCAAATACTCGGTTCCATTAACCAGAGCTTTGTGATGCAGCTTCGTTCTGAAGATGAGATGAGGGAAAATGAGCACTCTCATTTGTCTGTTCTCTGCCTTTGATTTCTTTATCAAACACTCACTAATGAGGGTCTTAAAAAGGGAAGACAAAAGAGAGAGTACATATAGACTAATGGAGTCATCCGGGTTAATTACCCATCCTCGGTTTAATCAGCTGTGATTTGGTCAGGCTGGAGCATCAGTGCTGCAGATTGCTTTATAAAATGTGAAGGCGTTATCAGCTGGACACACACAAACTGGACCGAGCAGCTTGGGTCTAAAGGCAGAGCGTGTGATCAGATTCAGACTGCAGAGACATCATTACTTCATAAGGAACCTGTAGCCTCATTCTGTTTATCCACAAAAAGACTCAACACAAAGTTAGATTTGTACTTTGCTCACACCCCAACAGACCTTTTTATTTACTTTTGGCCTGTCATTGTAAAAAGCAAGCTTTATTGATCGCATGAGAATTGACTGCATCCTATCAGTGAGCTGTTTCCAGCTGCTGGTGTTGTGTTTTACTGTCCTGTTACTTACTGAGACACAGAGCCATTGTCAGGGCCGATTCTAGGGTCTGTGGGGGCCCAAGGCAAAAATTCACTGGGGGCCCCTCGAACCAGCTTTCATCACCATTGTGTTATAAATAATCTGACACCAACAAAAAAATTGCTAAATGTAAACAGTTTTTTATTTAACAACTTCACATTTTGTTATTTTCAAAGTTAGTTATTAGTTAGTAATATGAATATAAAAGACATACAAAAACGACTAAATCACACATATAAAGAACAATTAAAACCAGAATAGTTTTCCTTTGTAAATCTACGTGAAGTTTTTTCAGTATTCTGCGGAAAGACTAGATCTGTTTCTTGTATTGGTCCTCTTGTTAATAGTGCACACTTTTCACTATCATTTAGGACATTTGGCCATTGTGCAGGGTCGTCTGATGTGATCAAACCTTTTGTAGTCGTGGTAGTGCTGCTGGAGGTAGGGGTTGACGTGTCATCTTCATGATGAGAAGATGTTGCTGTCCCACTGGAGGCAGATGTTGACACCCCACTGGAGGCAGATGTTGACACCCCACTGGAGGCAGATGTTGACGCCCCACTCAAGGTAGATATTGACGCCCCACTGGAGGTAGATGTTGACTGAACTGCTACGACCAAAAAAGAAACGGGGAATATCATGTTACAAGGAATATTTGGAGTGCGATGCACAGTATAATCAATTAAAAGTGGAATAGCCTACTTAACTTACCATCATCAGAATTTGGATGGGACACCTTATCCTTTCCCGTTGCTGCTGCTGGTGCCAGAAACTTAAGAAAGGATCCTGAGGATAGATAATAAAGTGAAACTTATAACAGTAACATGTTAACAATTCAAAATGCTTTCACTTTATATAATTCAAATTCCTCATATTCAACCTTCGAATGTTGTTCTTGGGGATAGCTTCCACTATTCTTCATTGTTTACTATTTCCATTTCATTTGAAAGGGACAATGTGAACATGGTTCACATACAGAGGCCTGCACTATGGCTACTAAGGTTGAAATATACAGTTTTCAATATCATCATAAAACCACTAGGAGTAGACTACAGAGAAGGAAAATACAATAAAATACACTCAACACATAGCACACTAACTTAACAATAAGTTATTTAGGGTACAGTTGTCCAAATGTCTTGCATCGACATTTCCTAATTTAACATTCATAGCTTGACAGTTAGCTCAGCCGGACACAGCTTCATCAGTTAACTAGCCTACAGATAAAGTTAGCTGATTTCCCCCTCCAAATTACTCCATTACTGGTGTCCCATTAAACAACGGGTGAAACGTTAATGTAGAAATGGCAGAGACCATGTTTATTTCAGTATCAATGCCAAAAAGATTAATGAAGACGTGTTAATACTTTAATTACTAGCTTTTACGTTCTTTCAGCCGGCTAGCTAAGCTAAGCTAACGCGTCAACGGCAACTGTAATTTATAGCTTCTACGTTCATTCAACCAGCTAGCTAAACTAAACTAAGCTAATCTAATAGGTCAACGGCGTTGTACCGACCCGGCTGCGCACACATGACTTGGTAATGTCACGGCCAGCAGAGCAGATACTGTTCTGCTAGGTTAACTCATGTCATGTTAAACGTCAAAGTAAACAAAATAAATAATTTGATTGTAGTGGAAGTTACGTAATTCAAGTTTATCTATCCCACAGTTAAGGTTAGACTAGCAACATTTAGTTATTTAGTATGTCATCTTTATCTACTCAACTTACTTACACACTGTCTTGTTTTTTTCTCTCATCTTCATCTTTTTTCTTCTTCCTTTTGTCGCTTCCAGAAAGTTAATTTCTCCATTTTTCAGTGCCTTTCCTTGTGATCAGGATTATTTTTTAAACAATAATGTTTTGCACGCGATTTGCGACACTGACCGGAGTTAGTCTGGATAAGGTGGGGCCCCATTAGGGAGGTCTCCTACTGTCATTGCAAACGTTGCGCATTGCCCCACTCACTCAAATTCAGTTCATCTATATATCAATAAACATTAGAAAGTGATGCTCCTGACTACCATACAAGTTTAAGAAGATAATATTGGTTTTAAAGAATTCAAAGCTATAAATAAACTGCAACTCGCTCTTTAATCAAGGCACTGTTAGCCTAACATGTAAATTAGTTGTTCACACTAATCCTAATATTATCACTTAATACTAGCAAATTCTATTTTATTTTTTAAAACATATTGATGTAAATACATACACATATAGATTTGTTGTATAAATATTGCAAATCAAAACCTTTATTCACTAATAATTACCAAAAATCGTAGTTCTATCTCCTGTTATCAATAGCCGCATTCACACCGCAGGACTTTCCCTGGTACTTTGGTTCTTTAGTTCCGTTAGTACCAATGATGTTGCGTTCACACCGCCGGGACCATTTTCAGTCCCTGCTAGAGAGGTGGTACGAACCTGGTGATAAAAGAGTGCCAATTTCTATTCTATTTCTATTGGCTGGGCGAATTGCAAACCACGCCCCGTTAGACTTTTTTTTGTTAGGCAGCCATTTTTTTCCTCGCTACAAAACCACATCCATACCTGAGCGAGTAGTTTTTTTGTACTTTAAAGTAGTTATGACCACACGTACTACAACACCGGAGCGAACTCCATCATGTCTGAGGTCGGAAAGTAAACAAACGCCTCATGTACAGCAGGTGGGCTTTATACCCCCTCCCCCGTGTAGTTCTTCTTCTCTCATTTTTTTTTGTACTCGCCGTGAAGTGGTTTTGCGCATAGACATATAAAAAGTAGACGCCGCATTGGCTGCTGGGGCGCAAGAAATACGGCCGCCATCTTGGACCAGTCATCCTGCCCATATTGTACAGACATTCTACCCATAGACAGCAGAGGTTTCAAGATGCCAGAGCACTGTGCGGCGTATTGCTGTGCAAATCGGCGGACGATTGCGAACAAAGGTCGGGGGATTACTTTTCACAAGTAAGATTCAACATTATTATTGGTTGTATTTTGTAAATAGAATATTATTGTACTGTATTGATGTCCGCCAGCAAAATCGTAGCCAGCAAACCTTATGTTTATGGCCAAGTGAGACTTTATAAATCATATGCTGCTGTAACAAGTGAATTTCCCCGTTGTAGGATGAATAAAGTAAAATCTAATCTAATCTATCTAGGAAGAAGAAGGAAGAAAATAAGCTTGACCTCCTTCTTAAACATTTTTTGTGTTGACTCTCTCAAATCTCCCGTTTTTATTTTGAAGGTTTCCCAAAGACCAAGATATGAGGAAGAAGTGGGAAGTTGCTTTGAGGAGGGAAGGGTTCACTGCAAGCGAGTCATCCGTGATTTGCAGTGAGCATTTTAAGCAGGACGAGTTTGACAGGACAGGACCGATTGTCCGACTCAGAGATGGTGTTATTCCCTCCATCTTCAGCTTCCCGGTTCACCTCCAAAGAGTAGGTGTATCATCATAAGGCTATTAGCATTCATAAATGTAAATATTCTATTATCAATAACAGGGCAGGGCGAAATACCTATACCTGTGTGTGTGCGTGTGTATATATATTAGGGCCGGGACTTTAACGCGTTAATTAAGATTAATTAATTACACAAAAATTAACGCATTTTAATCGCACTTATTTTTGCACCGCGGAACGTTTCTCACTGGATGAGTTTCAGGGGTACCGATTATACTGGAGCACCAACTAACGCTCATGACTTCAAACAACAACAAACCACAGTGAACAATAGTCAAACATGAACGAACAAGCTGATGAGACTGCTTTGGTTGGCCCCGTGGATGGGACATTTTGTTTTAAAAAACGGACGGATGGAAGCATCGATAAAAGCACGGTTGTTTGCAAATTATGCAAAAAGGAATTTGCGTATCACCGCAGCACATCAAGCCTCAAGTATCACCTCAATGCAAAACCTATAGCAGCTAGTGTGGAAGCTAGCGTGGACGTTAGCCCGACTCGGAGTACAAGGACCCACACCCAATTCGCGTTGATCAAACAGTGGCCTATGCAACAGAGAGATTTTATTTTTCATCAGGATATTGGAAGAATAGGAGGGATTGAGGTCAATCACTGGCACTTTTTTTATTTTATTTTAAATGGTACAGTACACTTTATGTTGAACTATTTATTATGTTGTTGGTGCAACTGGCACTTTATGTTGAACTGTTTATTGTTTTGGTCAAGGTTATTGAGAGAGTTGGACTGAAATTGATTAGATTTTTTAAATCAACTGTTGGTAAATCAACAAAGTCTGTTATGGCCTCTGAAGCAACAGAGAGATGTTTTCTAATAGTCAGGGTTTCCAATGTTCTGAATGTACTTGAAAGTATTGTGTTATACTTAAAAAACAAAGTGTTATAGTTTACAGAAGGTCTACCTACCTATAGGCTACCTGAATCTCTGAAATGTACTATATTCCTAAATATGCTATTGCTACACTTTATGGCAAAAATTGCACTTTTCTGTTTGTCTTGGTTAAGTACATCCTTGAAAAAAATAAACAATGTTTTTTTGCTTAAGCTTATGTATTCAGTCATTATTCAATGGTATACTAAAATCCATGTGAAAAAAATTGCTTCTCACTGTTCTCAGGTCAAATATTTATATGTGATAAAAAATGCAATTAATTGCGATTAATTAATTACAAAGCCTGTAATTAATTAGATTATTTTTTTTAATCGAGTCCCGGCCCTAATATATATATATATTCTTTTCAAGTATTATGCTTCTTCATTTTAGCCGGAAAAGGGCAGGACTACATCTACTTCCAGAAAAGCTGAAGAGAGCCTGTCTGTGGCCCCTCAGGACGACCCAGAAGCTTCAACCTCACACTCACAACCTTAGCCTAATGATGTGAGTATTTCTATTTTCAACATCATATCATAATGGTCCTAGACAAAGTAAAATCTCTCTTGTTCGCTGCCACTCATATTAAACACACTCACAAATAAACCCATACACACACAATTGAAGACATGTTGAACATGCATTCCTGGCACACACACACACACACACACACGCATAATGCAGGCAGTGGCTTTGACAGGTGATGACTATAAGAAAGAATGTGGGCCATACTCTAGTTGTGTCAAAGTGATGTGTGTGAAGTGAAACATCACTCAAACCATGTTCCTCCCTCTTTCTACTAGGATCATAGCTATGTCTTGCCTGCTTCTCCTACTGCTCTTAAGGCCAGACTCAATGAAGCTTTAGCAATAGTGGAGAGTCTCGAGCGAGAGAGGAAGAATGACATGGCTAGAGAAAAGAGGGCAAAGACCACAGTGAGGAGTCTTTTGGGGAATTTGAGGGAAATCATTTGATGAGAGCTACCACCTCCTAGCACTGAAAAACAACGGTGGCCTAGTGATTCCATCACAAGGCACAGTGAAGGTGCTGAGAGCTGCAGAGAGGGTGATTCGCCAAGCTTCAACAAGGCAAGCCCCAAAGGTGTCGACAGTCACCTACATCGTCCGGGAGGAGATTGGAACGGAGGATGTTTTTCAGCTTGGGGAACACATTGAGGAGACGCAGTTTGGCATCGACAACCATTATTCCGACTTTTTGTCATTGGTTGTGTCTGTGTTTCTGAAAATAAGCCTACACCACATTGCCAAACTCACCTCTCTTGACCTGCAGAAAGGGAGCATGAGAAAGAAGCTCTGCAAAACAGTCCTCTTTCAGGGCTTTTAGCTCATTTAAACTTTCATGAGCAACTTTGTGTAAATATGGTTTGGGGCGGGGTGGTGTCATGTTCTTGTGCTTAACTTGAACATTTACATTTTTTTATATAGATATTCATTTTTTCTGATATATAACTTCTGTCTATGTATAATGTATTATTGTTTCTTCATTTTTCAACTTATTAAAATAGCTGAGTAGTAGGCCTACACAATCTGCTTCTGCTTCTCTGTGTGTGTGTGTGTGTGTGTGTGTGTGTGTGTGTGTGTGTGTGTGTGTGTGTGTGTGTGTGTGTGTGTGTGTGTGTGTGTGTGTGTGTGTGTGTGTGTGTGTGTGTGTGTGTGTGTGTGTGTGTGTGTGTGTGTGTGTGTGTGTGTGTGTGTGTGTGTGTGTGTGTGTGTGTGTGTGTGTGTGTGTAAAGAAAAGTTGTGGCTCATTGGACATTTATGAGAGAAAATCTCTAATGTCCGAGTGCAAGTGAATGCAGCACAAGACGTGAGCCTTGTAACCCCTCCCTGGGCCCTGGCGCGAGCCCTGTGAATACACTATTGCAGTAGTCGAGTCTACTAAAGATAAAAGCATGGACAAGCTTTTCTAAGTCCTGTTGTGACATTATTTTTTTAATCCTCGATATGTTCTTCAGGCTGTACTCAGCATTGAATCAAAATGCACCATAGCTTTAAATCTTAATAAGTTTGTGAGGCGTTTTGCTGAACACGATGGTAATCGCCTCATTCAGCTGTAATAGGCATGCCAACTTGATGCTCTGCTCACGGATGACTCGATGAGCATAATAAACTGTTAAGATGATGACCTTACGTGTGTGAATATATTTTTTTCTTTGTGGGGGTCTGCTCCCAAAAAACTGTCAAAGAGAAAGTCAAATAAGACGGTGTGTAAAACTACACTGCCCAGCCAAACAAAAGTAACCACTTTGATTTAACTATACCAGTAGGTAAGGGCTTTCCACTGGATAATAACTGCAGCGATGTATATGTTTTAGCTGAATACACGTTTTTTAACCCTAACTGATGCAGTTAGTCACTTCTTTAATGTTTGTTCTCTCTGATGTAAAGTCAAGGTTATAACTGTTTGCAATGAAGTTGTGGGGCGCTGAACTGTTCCTTTGAATCTTTTGATATATGATATAATTACTTGTCTTTCAAATTTGAAGGAAGGTGAGCAAGCATCTTGAGGAACATTCATCATTAACTCCTCCAAAAAAATTGTTGATTTAATAATCATAACAGTGATTGACAGCTGATAGGATGTGCCACAATAGTGTCACCAAATGTTATTTAGTTAAAATATTAATATTGTGGCTTTCCAAGTTAACATTAATTGATATGACTGCGATTAAATCAGCATATACTTCTGCCAGGGGATGCCACCCCTGAAATTCTCCTGCCACCCTCTTGCCACCTCATGAATATTTTTCTAGATCCGCCCCTGCGTCAGCGTAATCTTGCCTCAGGGAAAGTACTGCGGTGTGAATGCGATAGCCCCCTGGCGGATTCAGTGCCGTGGTACTTTAGTGCCGGCACTAAAGTACGGCAAGTCCTGCAGTGTGAAAGCGGCTAATGCATTCACATTGCCTGCCATGAACTTCTGGGGAACGACCCTGATCTACATGAACCACGTGACGATAACCGTTTTTGGACTTCCGTTTTCGTAACTCTTCTATCTATATGGCGCTGGTGCAAGGTATAGTCAGTGACGTCACGTCCTGGACGCACTGCAGACAACATTGCCCTCTGCAGGACACAATGACAAAGAGTGCACATAATGGTACAACATTTAACAGGACTAAAAGACGTGGTGGAGGCACGAAACATACTACCAATAGAAATACATTGCTTTTAAAATAGTCGTTCTGTGTGAGATGAAAAAAATCAATCAATAGATTTAGGCCCATTCCCAAACCGCCCCCCATGGGTCGGCAACAGGCGGCCCGCGGGCTATTGTTGGCCCGCCAGCAATAATATTTGGCCCTTAATTTTGAGAATAAAAAAGAAAAAAATATTTTGAGATTTTTTTTTTTTTTTTTTTTTTTTACAACATTGGACCAACAGTTGCACATATAGGCTATAATGTACGAATAGAGAATCTACCTACACCTGAAGAATGCTTATTGTACTTTATCCATGTTGAGAGTGAATGACACACAGCACGCACAATCAGGCTGCGGGGTGCACTGGCGCTATTAGTGGATCAATAGGTGGACATCGCGTGGTGCTGAATAGCCAACATTCGGTGTGTGGTTTGAAAAAAATAACACCAGCTCATTAAATCATTCAAACGTAATTTTTACTTATATGTGAACAGTAACAAAGTTCAGGCAAAACATTGACAACACAATTGGAGAAGCCGCTTGATCATGGAGGGTGAGGAGTGGTGGTGCATATGTAGCAGGTATATAAATATACAGGAATGCATTCCACCAATAATCCCTCACGTTTTATTTTATTGTTCCAATATTATTTATTGTCACTTTTATTTTGGTATGTTTACTACAAAAGACCGTTTTGGGAGCTAATGCTTTTATTTTGAAGTCTTCACTTTCGGCAGTGACGTCATCTACCTGCGTTGCACCCTCTCTCACTCAGTTGTTTGTATGGCAGACTGAGGTGAGGAGAGTTTGTCATGTGCTCTTTGTAGATTTCTGTTCTAAATGATGTTTACAGTGTTTATATAATCTTAAACTGTGAAACAAGGTTATAATATCATTCCATGGTGCTAATGTGTTGCTGTGTAGTTGTTTTGCAGAAGTTTGAGTGTTTTAGCAAACTTTTAGTTAAGTGTACTGTTTAGCAGCACTTGTGAGGACTCACACACAGCACCTGCAGCATGTTTAATGGCGTCTTTTCCCCACCACAGACTGGTGTGTTGCAGACGTCCATGTTTATTAATGCTGCTGCATTATTGTGTTTACTTCATGCAGGTATGTTTGTTGCTCCCATGTTTTGGTCTATTGTGTTTTGTACTATGTGTTTATTTTATTGTTTTATTTACATGTCTAAAAATACTAATTAGCCGGTGGTGTATACATTTCCAGTGTAACTGTAATTGTACAGTGTATTGTGATCTATCGTGACAGATTTGATATCTGAATGTTTTATAAGGACTAGTCTCTCAGTTGTTTGTATGGCAGACTGAGACTGGTGTGTTGCAGACGTCCATGTTTATTAATGCTGCTGCATTATTGTGTTTACTTCATGCAGAGGAATAAATACGCCACAGTTTCGGTTAAAGACAACAACCGAATCTCCTTGTCCATCAAACACGCACAACACAACGCAGAGTCGTAGCAAGGGTCTGCTGAGAAGTAGGCCCAGACCGGCTACACATATGCTCCTGAAACGACAGAGTAAACACGCTAAATTAGGGATAATAATTACAAAGAGCCATTCATTCAAAAATATAAAAAAATATAATTAGGCTATTAAATACAATTACGACAGGCTTGGTACTCACTTAATGTGAAAACTGACAACTCCCATCGGTCGCTATACAGGACTGTCTCAGAAAATTAGAATATTGTGATAAAGTTCTTTATTTTCTGTAATGCAATTAAAAAAACAAAAATGTCATACATTCTGGATTTGTTACAAATCAACTGAAATATTGCAAGCCTTTTATTATTTTAATATTGCTGATTATGGCATACAGCTTAAGAAAACTCAAATATCCTATCTCTAAATATTAGAATATCATGAAAAAGTATACTAGTAGGGTGTTCAACGAATCACTTGAATCGTCTAATTAACTCGAAACACCTGCAAGGGTTTCCTGAGCCTTGAAAAACACTCAGCTTGGTTCAGTAAACTAAATCACAAGTATGGGGAAGACTGCTGATCTGACTGCTGTCCAGAGGACCGTCATTGACACCCTCCATCAGGAGGGTAAGACACAAAAAGAAATTTCTCAAAGAGCAAGCTGTTCACAGAGTGCAGTTTCAAAGCACATCCACAAAAAGTCTGTTGGAAGGGGGAAATGTGGCAGGAAACGCTGCACAACCAAGAGAGATGACCGCAGCCTTAACAGCATTGTGAAGAAGAGTCGCTTCCAGAATTTGGGGGAGCTTCAAAGACAGTGGACTGAAGCTGGAGTCCAGGTATCAAAAGTCACTGTTCACAGACGTGTCCGGGAAATGGGCTACAATAGCCGTATTCCCATGGTCAAGCCACTTCTGAACTCAAGACAACGGAAGAGGCGTTTGACTTGGGCTAAGGAAAAGAAGCACTGGACAGTTGCACAGTGGTCCAAAGTCCTCTTTTCAGACGAAAGCAAGTTTTGTATTTCATTTGGAAGTCAAGGCGCCAGAGTCTGGAGAAAGGCTGGAGAGGAGCAAAATCCAAGTTGCTTGAAATCCAGTGTGAAGTTCCCACAGTCAGCGATGGTTTGGGGAGCCATGTCAGCTGCTGGTGTTGGTCCACTGTGTTTCATCAAGCCCAGAGTAAATGCAGCTGTGTACCAAGAGATTTTAGAGCACTACATGCTTCCGTCTGCTGAAAAGCTCTATGGAGATGAGGAATTCATTTTCCAGCATGATCTGGCACCTGCCCACAGTGCCAAAACCACCAGTAACTGGTGTACTGACCATGGCATTACTGTCCTCGATTGGCCTGCAAATTCCCCTGACCTGAACCCCATAGAGAATATGTGGGGTATTGTGAAGAAGAAGCTGAAAGACACCAGACCCAACAATGCTAATGAGCTAAAGGCCGCTATTGAAGCATCCTGGGCATCCATAACACCTCAGCAATGCCACAGGCTGATTGCCTCCATGCCACGCCGCATTGATGCAGTAATCCGTGCAAAAGGATTCCCAACCAAGTACTGAGTGCATTAATGGACATTTTCAAATGTTTGATTCTGTTTTGCTGTTATAAATCTTTTTTTTTTACTTGGTCTGAGGAACTATTCTAATTTTTTGAGATAGGATTTTTGAGTTTTCTTAAGCTGTATGCCATAATCAGCAATATTAAAATAATAAAAGGCTTGCAATATTTCAGTTGATTTGTAATGAATCCAGAATGTATGACATTTTTGTTTTTTTAATTGCATTACAGAAAATAAAGAACTTTATCACAATATTCTAATTTTCTGAGACAGTCCTGTATTTTGGATATCTGGTGATATGGGGCGGGTCTAGCCAGAGGCTCTGGATTGGGTGCCTATATCATCAGTGAACCAATCAGCGGATCTGACTGCGCATCAGAGTGTTGATGGGGAGAGTCATCAGCGATATCAGAGTTGTTTCTGAACCGGGGAACAGGGGCGCGGCGCCCTCTTACCAAAATAAATTCCTTGAATTAGGCGTTGATTATGTTCTGGCCCGCCATCTTGTGGCTCAGAAATATTAAGTGCTGTTCCAAACCAACGAGTGTGGAGTGGTGTGGAGGGGGAGTGGGCTATCAAGCCCTCAAACAGTGAGTCTGCAGCGGTGCTGACTTGAGACCGGCCTCTACCTGACCGGAGTCCCGCTGTGTGTGTCCGTCAGGAAACACGCTGTTAACCTCTTAAGCCCTGAGCCTGTTTTTCAGGTTTCAGGCTCCAAAATGCCACTAACACAGCAAAGACTATATCTTCACTTCTAAAAGGGGTAAATTAATAATCTTTTCTCTCAAAGCAAGGTTACATCTGTGAGTTGGATATAGAAGTGTCAGAATCAATATAGATTTTTTTATTTTAAAGTAAATTCAGATGGAACATAGTAAAAACATGTACATTATAATGTCCGCCTAAAAAAAAAACATTACTTATAGTGAAAACCACCCTTGAATGATGGGTTAGTAGACTAAAAGCTTTAGGAATCCAAACTATAACATATAACAAGTCCCCTGTATCAAGATTGATGCAAAACAAGTGAAATATGACCTTTTTAGAGAGGTTTAGAAAAATAAAGTCCAGGCGGAGTCACCTCTGGGTAATTTGGGAACCATCGGTTCCATTTGACCTTTTTCACTGTAAAAATAATTGTATTACTTTGAATTATCACTATAGGTATTCATTCTATCCAAATACAACTGTTGTGAAAAATAAAAATAAACATACTCTGTTATCCTCTTAGGCCCCACAATGCTAACAGTGAGCCTCTGGATTAGCCCAGAGCGAAAAATACTAACCTATTACTGCACCGAAAATCTGATGTTCTGATAATCTATAAGCAATAAAACTGCAATTCCGTTATCTGCTGTCCGCTCTGTGCTCCTTGCACTCTGGGTCCTGCAATTCCTGCTTACTTACGGTAGTAAACAATAAATGAAGTCGGCTGCGTAATGTTCTTACGCTGGCTGGCATTCTTCATACTTTACGCAGGACCATATCTCTGGAGCCCACTGGTCGATTTGGGTGATTTACACCTTTTTCTTAACCAAAATATCCAATAGAATCGAGGGGCAGTTCCCAAATCCACGTAAACATTACCATTGCGGACGTAATAGAGAAGCAAACAAAGCACATCTGAAAGTACAAGCCTGGACGGCAAAACTTTATACCCAGTATATTGCTATAAATATGATGATGGATTATCAGTAAACATTTCTACGTGACAAAAAGACATTGGATTAACCTTGAGCGGCGTTTTTATTCCGGTGAACACAACTTTTGATCACAAACCAAAAAAGGTAAGACGTAATTATTGTAATATTTTTGAAACCGGATGTTGTTTAGTTTCTCTTTTCTGGCTGATAGCTCCACAATTCGGGGTCCTACAGTGATGACATTACATGTGTGGAATCTGTGGAGTCTCAGCTTTAATCAAATATCTTGTTTGTGTAGTGACGATAAGTAATAAGCGCATTGCTACCGTGAGTGCTATGCAAAAGTCCGTTAGCATTAGTTAGCATTTTTTCGTATAGTTCATATTGTTAGTTAGCTGAGTTTCTTATTGTTAAAAGGGTATGGAACATTAATAGTTTCATAAATGTTAAGAAGCCCTGAGACACATAGTCTCGTAAAAAACGGTGGGGGGGGGGTCCACTGGGGGGACCCTCGGGGTTAAGAGGTTAACAAGTAGTTCCAGCAAACATCCACTGATAAACTGCGATGTTAACAACCTCATGATAACCTCATATGTTTTTAACTTAGGATCATACCTGTGTTTATTCTAGAAAAAGGTAAATGTGTGCATTTTATTATAAAGTTGTGTATATTTACAGACCGTTGCAAAAACTAAGAAACTTATAAACATCAGGTTTAAAACTAAAAGAGCTTTACAAACACAATGAAAGATGTTTGGAGTTTTATTTGAGTTATTGATTTAAACCTTTTGTCAAAGAGATGCTGATTTGAAACCGTTGTTACATACAGTTACGGCATTTCCTGTTTCTGCCGGAGAGAGGGGAGTTTGTCCCAAAGCTTGCTGCTGTATTTACTCCCTCCATCTGACAGGAGGGAGCCTCGTTGAGCTGCGAGTGTGGCTACAGACGGAGTTCACTCCGTCACGGAGGGGTACGGTCGAGGGAGTGGTTTGGGATTGGGCCTAAATGTCGTAACTAACATGAAATGCCGTGAGACTGGGTTGGTATATCACGCAGTCTGTCTTCTGGTTGCCTCTTTTGAATGACGAATACACACTACCGCCGCCTGCTGGTAAGGAGAGTTATTGCGACTCACGCATGCGCAGTGCGTACGTGCTACTTGGCCGTCGGCTGAAGTCTTTGCGGTGTGTTCCAGTGCAACGGTTTGGCTAAGACGCAGGAGATGTGAGGCGACACAACAGTTGGGTCTGTCGGGACGTGTTTTTTGGTATCAGTTTGGTGTGTAGCGGCCTTTACAGCAGCTCTATCAGCAGCTCCCCTGCTTCTGTCCGGAGGTCATCACCAACTACAATCCTAAAGCAGAACATCTGAGCAAGGAGTGTCAAACATCGGGCCCACAGGATGACTTTGTAAAAATGACAGAGAAGACATTAACTGCAATTTTCCAACTTTTATGTATTTTGTATGTGTACATTATATACATTTAAAAGGCAGGGGGTTATCTCAACCTTCTTCCTTAGTAGTTCCCTCTTTAGTTTTTATGCTGGTGGGTTAGGATTACTACACATCATGTGGAAATGAATTTAAAATCCTTTCTAGATCTTGACCAATTGTTTTGATCATAAAGTGAAACACTATATTGGTCAGTTCCAGATACTGGGGAATAAATGTTTTGTAGATAGTGTGTTCTGTGAGGTGTAAATCAGTAATCAAACTGAGGTATTAAATTGTTGAAATTGCTCTTATTTTTCTTGTGAGGTTGTTCCTAATCTTTTGTAAATATATAGTTAATTAAATGTGAACATTTTCAGAATGTAATTTTTGCACTAAAACAAAGGGAAGGTGAAGTTGTTGTTGTTTATATGTTATTATGATATTATTTTTACTGGTCGGGCCCACTTGAGATCAGATGTGGCTGTATGTGACCCTGTTACTAAAATCAGTTTAACCCCCCTGATCTGAACATATTACAAACACTCCGTGGTTGGTTAGATAAAAGCACACACACACATCAAACACACAGACTGTAAGCAATGCTTTTTCATCAGTCATTGTACATGTCTGTAATAATGTATGATACAAGTGGTCACTCACATTTGGAGATACATTCTAATGCCACATGTAAACTGATGAGCTCAAGGCCCGATCCATCAAGACAATCCTCCCCCAAGGCTGTAGGTAGAGGGGGAATAAGTACTCTTGGAGGAAGATCTTGTACTTGAGTAAAATTAGAAGTACCAGAGTGTAGGAATACTCTGTTACAAGTAAAAGTCCTGCATTCAAAATGTAAGTTAAGTAAAAGTAGAACGAGTATTATCATCAAAATATAGTTAAAGTACCAAAAGTAAAAGTAGTCATTGTGCAGATTGGTCCATTTCAGAATAATATATATAGCCGCTTTCACACCAAGTACTTTGCCTTACTTAGTTCCCAGCACTTAGTTCCCAGCGCTTATGGCGCATTTCCACTGCAGCGCCTCGCACGGCTTAGTACGTTATAGTTAGGCCTTGGTCGGCCAGGCTCACTTTATGCTGCGTTTCCATTACAGTTTAGTAGCTGGGGCAGTAACTATAGTAACGCAGTGTAGGCGGAGCCGTGACGTCATCTTCAATGCGAACCACAGAAAACCAACATCAGCCGTTAGCTGTTAGCACTCAAGCTCACAGCTCCTCATTCTGTTCAGAAACTAGACAAAAGTTAAACAAGTACAAACCACAGACTGTCTGTGTCATGGTGAATACAGTCGCTGGTTTATTTATGTCTGTATAGGCCGCTGTTGTGAGTGTGGACGGTCGGAGCATATACTGCGTTAGCTTAGCCCAGTGTTTTTCAAAGTGGGGGCCTGACCCCCCGGGGGGCCACCAGGGGTTGCCAGGGGGGAATCTTTTTTTTTTTTTTTAATTACATTTTTTTTTTTTTAGATGTTATTAATAACTGTATATCTATCAATCTATGTGTCCTCCTTTGATGCCAATCTTTTAATATTTTTTAATTATTAGGGCCCGAGCACGGAGCGCGAGGACCCAACGGCGTCCTAGCACGAAGTGCGAGGAACCTATTGTTATTGGTGGTATTATTATTATTATTTTTAGTCACCATCTTTCCTGTTTTTGAGGCCTTTAGGATGCTGACAAAGTTGTATAAATTTGCGTCAAAGGGTTTCAAATTATTCAACCTGCTCGCTAGCGCCACCTATGAAAATCCCATTTCGGAATACATTTACATAGTCGCACCGTAACTCAGAATGACCTGAAATGTTGAAAACATATCCGGGTGGACCTGCTCTACAAATAATCCTCTTGGAACCCTAAGCTCCGCCTACAGTTTTTTCCTTCTAAATTAGCATAATGTTCAAAACACTTAAATATTCACTTAAATTTCAATTTTCAGTTTTTCAACACCAAACTTCATATCCAGCATCGGTGGAGGGTCAGACACATTACCCTAGAAAATGAGTATGTTAGGACGATAAATATTGCCGCCGTCAATCAAAACGTACTCGCAAAAAGGCGGGGCTTAGAAATAAATGCTCATAACTCATCAACAATGTATCCAAACAACACAGATTTTGGTAAATAGGTTCAGACTGTCTTGGGGAATAGGCACACCAAAGCATTTTCATTTTGGACTATAGGGGATGTCAAAAACACCACCAATTTATAACTCAAGAGCGGATGGACTAATTATTATTTTTTCTTTTTTAAACATACTCTCAGAGTGACTACGAACTCAGATTTAAAGTGTCGCAAAAAAATCTGAATGTGGGCGTGGCCTATACTTTTTTTAAAATTGCGATAGCATAAAATGAGCTTCGGACGCAACACATGGGACACACGTCAGAGCCCACGACCTTTTCGAGAATGTAAAAAAAACGTAATTTTTCAAAAAAGCTGCTCACTAGCCCCCCCTATTGTGTGGTAGTCACATATAGTTTCTTAGAACTTCAAGATTTTTGGCACAGACATTCCTCATGGAATTGTGGACATATTTGTAAATCAATTCCATTAGCCCCGCCCCCCAAAAAGTCGGCCATTTTGAAATATGTGCGTTTTTCAGCCATTTTAAGCACATTCTTGCAAACTGCTCCTAGGGGAATAATCGAAAATATTCCAGTCCAGGACAAGTTCAGCCCCTATCCAATATGATGCCAAATTGAGAAGAACATTTTTGATAGCTCAATCGTGGAGGTCGTAAGCTAACAGCGAATACACCATTTTTGACGATTTACATGTCGCAAATGATTCCAAATTACTCAAATGTAGTTGTTCCAATATTCACGAAACGCTAGATCTGGATTACTATTATGATTGCACACATATTTCAAATTGCCTTCCATTAGCCCCGCCCCCCAGAAAGTCGGCCATTTTGAAAAATGTGCGTTTTTCATGCATTTTAAGCACATTCTTGCGAACTCCTCCAAGGGGAATGATCGGAAAAATTCCAATGCAGGACAAGTTCAGCCCCTATCCAATATGATACTTAATTTTGGAGCACATTTTTGAAAAATCACTCGTGGAGGTCGTAAGCTAACAGCGAATACACAATTTTTGACGATTTACATGGCGCAAATTGCTCCAAACTGTTTGCATATAGTTTTTCCGATATTCACGAAACGCTGTATACACATTGCTATTATGGTTGCACACATATTTCAAATTGCTTTTCATTAGCCCCGCCCCCCTGAAAGCTGGCCATTTTTTTAAATGTGCGTTTTTCATGCATTTTAAGCACATTTGTGCTAATTCGTCATAGGGAAATGATCGGAAAAATTCCAATCTAGGGAAACTTAAGCGGATATCCAATGTGATGCAACATTGCGAAGGAATAGTTGATCGCTTGAACATGGAGCTCGTAAGCTAATGGAGAATGTACCATTTTTTACCATTTATGTCACAGACTACCTTAAGCTACTGAGACCGCCTGTCTGCCTGCACCATCAACTCTCTCTCACACAAACACACACACACACACACACACACCCCCCCCTACACATTGTACAACAAACACAAACAGCTCCTAAAGCATAAATAAATATCAGGCTACAGCCCTTGTATATTTTATTATGTGAAGCACTATATGGTTTCATGAAAAATATCTACAGTTTATTTGTAGATATCTCCTAAAGCCTACAAATAAAGTGTGAAATGTAGGCCTGTTACATATATTATTGAGCGATATATATATACACACTGTTCTGCTTTCTGCACTGACCTCAGCAGCTGTTCTCACTGTAAACATTGCCTCACAATGAAAGCATAACCTAACATCCAGGGGAGATGTGATTAGTGAGTAAACAAACAAACGGTAAAGGGCAGAAAGTCTGATGCACATTTGATCATATGAATAACTTATAATCACAACGGGAACAGTTTGCAGAGCTGTGCTTCGTTGACATCCAGCCATGCGTCACGCCTCTTTTAAACATCACTGTTGGCTGAAATCGTCTCTGGAGAATACTTCAGTGTACCCTCGGTTGTAGCTCCTCCAGAGACACTCCTCTCTCCTCTAAATCAGTGTATCCTCGGTCACGGCTCCTCCAGACAGCCTCCTCGATAATCGATCCTCAACGAGCCTTCAGAGAAATTAGTTTTCCTTCCAGACCGCGCGCCGACATCCGTTTCCGGGTTGCTGCCGGAGGACCTGGGAGTCTGGGACGTGAAATTAGAGAAATTACAAACGGCTCATTTCCGAGGACTCGTGCGCGTCTGCTTGACGCCGGGACGACCGGCCGCCCTCCCCGACAGGCGCACGGACGCGAGGGCCCGCTCATCACTGTGCGCGCAAGTGCGACCGCAGTTTTAATTAATATTATTTTTTTTGTTTTTAAATCACACGACCGCTTTTTTACTTACACAAAAAAGTATCAAATACAAACACATATTTTCTCAGGTCAAAAAACTATGTTGCTCGGTGCTTCTTTCTCCTTCTCACACCCCCATCACCAGCAGCTGCCGTTGGCTATAACGTCTCGTAATCACGTACAGCTGTGGTCGTCTATGCCGTCAATTTCACACGGCTGGTTCAAATAAATGATATGATAGCACTAATAACAAAGGATTATAATATTCAAATATACATTTTAACATATGGCTCCTACATTTCCGGCCCCTAATTGGCTAGGCGGGGAGCATACCAATTACTAAAAATAAACTTAAATAGGACCATATAATCTAAACATAATTAAGCAACTTTACAAACTTATATTCCTTCCCGGAGGTCCGTTTTTGTTTCCTTGGGGGAGGGGCCCATCACACTGCTTCGAGAAGCAGACCGAGCTTCGTGATCGGTCTCACTAAGACACTGGTCTTGGTCTTGACGCTGCGTACAGCGCCTTTGGCGTCTGACATAGTCTTAAGGACTCTTCCCATCACCCACGAATTACGAGGGGCTGAGTCATCCACAATTAAGATGATGTCTCCTGGCTGGAAGTTTCTCCTTGGTGTGGTCCACTTCTGGCGCTCTTGTAGGAGAGGTAGGTATTCCCGTGTCCATCTTGACCAGAACAGGTCAGCCAGATATTGTGATTGTTTCCATCTGCGTCGTAAATACTCATCCTCTTTCCTGAACACCCCTGGGGGCACGCTTGATTTAGACTTGAGTAACAACAAGTGGTTTGGTGTGAGTGCCTCAAGGTCATTGGGGTCATCAGAAGTCTTTGTGATGGGGCGATCATTGATAATGGACTCCACCTCACATAGCACGGTCTGAAGGCCCTCATCATCCATGGCTTGCTGTTTGAGCACTGAATTAAGGATTTTCCTAACAGTGCGTATTTGTCTTTCCCACACTCCTCCGTAGTGGGAAGCACCTGGGGGATTGAAGATCCACTTGACTCCTTTTTGTAACATTGCATTGTGTATTTTGGACCGATTCAGCTCTTCAATGGCTTCACGTAGCTCTCTTTCTGCTCCAACAAAATTGGTGCCGTTATCAGATTGTACCATCACCACCTGTCCTCTTCTGCTGATAAAGCGGCGCAGAGCATTGATGCAAGAATCGGTATCAAGGGAGTAAGCCACCTCGATATGCACTGCTCTGATTGCCAGACAAGTGAAGATCACGCCATACCGTTTCACCAGGCTGCGTCCCCTCTTAATTTCAAAGGGTCCGAAGTAGTCTACTCCAACATTGGTAAAGGGGGGTTCATCTGGCAATACACGATCTTTGGGCAGGTCGGCCATTTTCTGCTGTCCAGCCTTGGAATGTAGTCTCCTGCACACTGTACAATCAGTTATGATCCTTCTTACTGCTCCGTTAGCCTTTGGAATCCAGTACTTCTGCCTTAACTTTGAGAGTGTATGATTCCTTGCTCCATGTCCAACTTCTCTGTGGATGTGTTGCAAAAGGAGAGTAGCGACACGTTGGTTTTTAGAGAGGATGAGGGGGCGCTTAGCCTCCTCTGGCATAGCAGAGTTGTTTAGCCGTCCACCTACTCTAAGTATGCCGTCTTCCAGAACAGGATCCAATCTGCTGAGTGGACTACTTGTCTTGACATGTGTTTGTCCTTTCTCCAAAGCTTTGATCTCCTCCAGATATGCCTGCCTTTGGCTGAAGCGAACAAGCGCTTTTTCTGCTAACTCCAGATGTTCCACGGTGAGCAGATCCTTGTTTAGTGTGGCTCTGTATTTCTTCATCTGCTGATTAAGAAAGGTTTCTTGATTTGAAGGGCTGTCTTCTGACTTAATACAGGCGGCTTGGAACTCTTTCCTTTTTCCACTGAGTTGCAGCAGCAGATCTTTAATCCGGAGAAATCATCCCACTGCTCTCTTCAGCTTACACCATTTTGAATAATGATCAATGAGCTTGCTCACTGTGGCAACTCCTTCGTCTATTATTGTAAGACAGACTGCAGGTGCCTTCTTTACCTCATCGTCATCTTCCAGAACATGGCTTGACAGGTCTGGTCTTTCTGGCTACTCACTTTCATTTCTCCACAGGAAACGTGGGCCTTGTATCCAGTTCTCACTTTGTATAAAACTCTCAACTTTCAGACCTCTTGAAGCTTGATCCGCAGGGTTCACAGAGGTGTTCACATATCTCCATTGGCTTGGTGTAGTAGCCTCACGAATGATTGAGATCCTGTTTGCGACAAAAGTTTTAAAGCGAGACGTTTCGTTCTCAATATATTTCAGTACAGTAGTACTGTCTGTCCAGAAGATAGATTGCTTAACCTGAAGCTCTCTTCTTAGCATCTTGTCGACTCCGACGGCGACGACTGCTGCTGTCAACTCCATTCTCGGAATGATGATGTGTTTCAGTGGAGCTACTCTGGACTTTCCGATCAGCAAGGAAACCTTTCTTTCTGCACAATATAGGTAGCTGTTCCATATGCATCCATGCTGGCATCGGAAAAATGGTGGAGCTGTGCCATCTTCATGGGTTCAACCTCTGCCGGTTTGACACATCTCTGCACATAAAACTTTGACAGCTGCTCAAGGTCGGCCAACCACTTCATCCATTTCTGGGCCTGCCCACTGTCTATCTTCTCATCCCAACCACTCTTTTCCCTGCAAAGGTCTCTCAGAAGGAGCTTCGCTGGCATTACCAATGGGGCCAGGAACCCGAGGGGGTCGTAGATGGAGCTAACGATGGACAGGATTCCTCGTCTTGTAGCTGGTTTGTCCTGTGGTTGCACTTGGAACCTGAAGGTGTCTGATTCAGTGCACCACTGAGTACCAAGGGCTCTTTCCATATGAAGATGCTTATGGTTCAGGTCAAGATCTTTGACTTCCGTTGTTCTGTCTTCTTTAGGGATGGACGACAGGACGGCCCTACTGTTGCTGACCCACTTTGTCAGCCTGAAGACTCCACTGGCGCACAGATGTCTGAGGTCCCTGGCCAAAGCAACAGCATGATCTTATGAATCCACAGACTTTAAACAGTCATCCACATAAAAGTTTCTGAGAACCGTTTCCACCACCTCGGGTGTTGTTTTGCCTCCTCCATCTTGTGCTGTTCTTCTTAGTGCATATGATGCACAGCTGGGAGACAATGTAGCTCCGAACAGGTGCACTGTCATTCGGTAGTCTTCCATCGGTTTATTCAGATCACCATCCTGCCACGATAGGAAACACAGAAGATCAGCATCTTGGTCAGGGACTTTGACCTGGTAGAACATCGCCTCAATGTCGGCCATCAAAGCAATAGGCTCTTCTCTGAACCTCAGAAGGACACCAACAAGGGAGTTTGTGAGGTTAGGGAATGTTCCGGTATTTGGACAACATTAACATGGGATCACTCCGGTCAATGTACGTACTTCGTCTCACTGGAATATTAATGGCCAGATTGAATACAACATCGACCCAAATTCTCCGGTCAATGACAGGAGAGTTTTGAAAGTGACAAAACACTGTTCCACACATTTAAAAACACTTAATCAATGTTTACCCAGGATCCATGCACCTTTCCTGGCTTGTAAAATGTGGTGATGCGCCCTGGAGGTAGCGGGTAGGCTCTGTGCGTGGTGCTGAACCCCAGCCTGTCTATGTGGAATACAAAAACAAACAAAGACAACACCTTTAAGGTCACCAGGGTCGTGAGGTTCTGGTTCTGGCGGTGTGCATGGAGGGGTTTGACCTGGCTCCCCGACACAATGCACATAGTCTGGAGCAGCGGAGCAGCGGCTGGGCCGTGTTCCCCCTTCTGTCCATTTGCCTATCAGTTTGTTAACGAAGTGGACAGAGGCTGTTTTTCGCCCCTAAAAGTGACTTTTAATGGTGGGTTTTGCATTTAAATGATGGGTCTTATCATTGTGGAGGGTCCCCAAGACAATGCAACTAGTCTGGAGCTCGCTGGGGTCCCGCAAATGCTTTAATCACGATTTTGTCCATTTGCCTATCAGTTTGTTAACGAAGTGGACAGAGGCTGTTTTTTGCCCTTAAAAGTGACTTTTAATGGTGTTTTTTGTATTTAAATGATTGGTCTTATCATTGCGGAGGGTCCCCGACACAATGCAACTAGTCTGGAGCTCGCTGGGGTCCCGCAAAATGCTTTAATCACGATTTTGTCCATTTCCCCATCAGTTTGTTAACGAAGTGGACAGAGGCTGTTTTTTGCCCTTAAAAGTGACTTTTAATGGTGTTTTTTGTATTTAAATGATGGGTCTTATCCTTGTGGAGGGTCCCCAAGACAATGCAACTAGTCTGGAGCTCGCTGGGGTCCCGCAAATGCTTTAATCACACTTTTGTCCATTTGCCCATCAGTTTGTTAACGAAGTGGACAGAGGCTGTTTTTTGCCCCTAAAAGTGACTTTTAATGGTGTTTTTTGTATTTAAATGATGGGTCTTATCGTTCTCCAGGGTCCCCGACACAATGAAACTAGTCTGGAGCTCGCTGGTGTCCCGCAAATGCTTTAATCAGGCGTTTTAACACTTTTCCCCACGAAAACGATTTTTAATCATTTTTTGGGGGCTATATAAATCAAATTCCGGTTAATGCCGAGCACAATCGTACCTTTTACTATTTTAATGTATTTGCATGATATATCTTTGGGCTATAAAAGCGACATGTTTGGATGACTTTGTCAGTTTATGGAGCTTATCCCACAAATCCCGGATGATCCGGGCCAAATTTGGGAGCTCATAGGCAGCCTGCCATAGGCCCCCACCCGTGGAATGAAAAAAAAATGAAAGAAAACGGTCAATTATATGTTAAAATAATCAAAAAATGAACTTTTAAAATTACATGGGAGAGGGGATCTGAAAATTGGAGAAGGGGAAAAGTGTTCGGCGCTTCGGGACGAAGCGCCGAACACTTTTCCCCTCCCCCGTTGCAAGGTACAACGGAGAGGGGAATCCAGACTTCCCCTCCTCCGTTGTAAAAAAACGTTCATGTTTTACAAGCTACCTTCTGCACGAAATCGGAAACCCGGTTTTTGAGAGGACTCAGAAAAAAAACGGCTGTGTAACTTCATGGAGGAATTCATCCGCTGTATGTGCACTTTGGCTCGGATACATTTTGTTGCCTGGAGACCCCCCAGCATGGTTCTTACCAAACTTAAAGTTTTTGAACTGGGCTCTGGAGGAAGGTGAGGGGAGTTGACAGGGGACTTTATCCGCCTTATGGGGCACTATTCTCGGATACATTTCAACACTTTTAGCCCTTTTTGATGGTTCTCCAAAAAATAACTCTGACTTTTTCAGAGTGTGGAGGAAGGTAAGGGGAGTTGACAGGGGACTCAATCCGCCTTATGGGGCACTATTCTCGGATACATTTCAACACTTTTAGCCCTTTTTGATGGTTCTCCAAAAAATAACTCTGACTTTTTCAGAGTGTGGAGGAAGGTGAGGGGAGTTGACAGGGGACTTTACCCGCCTTATGGGGCACTATTCTCGGATACATTTTTTCATTTTCACCCATTTTTGATGGTTCTCCAAAAAATAACTCTGACTTTTTCAGAGTGTGGAGGAAGGTGAGGGGAGTTGACAGGGGACTTTACCCGCCTTATGGGGCACTATTCTCGGATACATTTTTTCATTTTCACCCATTTTTGATGGTTCTCCAAAAAATAACTCTGACTTTTTCAGAGTGTGGAGGAAGGTGAGGGGAGTTGACAGGGGACTTTACCCGCCTTATGGGGCACTATTCTCGGATACATTTTTTCATTTTCACCCATTTTTGATGGTTCTCCAAAAAGACAAGTTAGTCTTTTTTCTTCCCCCTTCCTCTTCTGATTTCTCACTGATCGAATGGCAAACGCGACCCGCCATCGGAGGGCCTCCGCCGGCCCGGCCTCGTGCCGGTGCTCTGGCGGTCGGTTCCTCCGAACTGCGGGTTCGACTCTGATGGCCGGGAGGGACGAGGGAAACGTCGGGGGGGTCTGCTGGAGGCTCCTGCTGGAGTCTTGCGTTCACTGGGACCTGGCTCGAAAAACTCGAAACCCTGACTCCAGTGCGGTGTTGCGGCCATGCGCCTCCGGGTACCAGACTCCCCTGCCTCCTCCGTGTTGCGTGGGCTGCGTGGGGGTAACCCTGCGTGTCCGTTACCCTGCGTGTCTCTTACCTCCCAGGCCGACCGATATGAAGCGTTTCCAAGACGAACCGTCTGACTCAGGGGTCCCACCACAGGTTCCGTAGCGGGGTGGAAGTTCCACCTCCCCTCTTTGCCGCGGAATGCAAAACAAACACCTGTTTCTCTCATCCTCCACTGTGGCATAGCGGCCTTAGTCGGCTGCGGCATTCAGCAATTGGCCTTGCTCCGGGCACAGGACCCTACTTCATCAAACTACCTATTTGATCCTGCGTAACAACCACATATATGCTTGTCTGCAAAGACATTGATCGAATGGCAAACGTGACCCGCCATCGGAAGGCCTCCGCCGGCCCGGCTTCGTGCCGGTGCTCTGGCGGTCGGTTCTTCCAAACTGCGGGTTTGACTCTGCTCCTGGGAGCACATATGCTTGTCTGCAAAGAGGGACATGCCTGGTCCCGCCCAGGTGTTCTTCTACGGCTAGTGTCCAGCCAGCTGCGGTATCATCAAATTTGACCCGCCATCGGAGGGCCTCCTCCCCGGGTCCAGCTTCCGGTGCTTGGCGGTCGGTTCCTCCAAACTGCGGGTTTGACTCTGCTCCTGGGAGCACATATGCTTGTCTGCAAAGAGGGACATGCCTGGTCCCGCCCAGGTGTTCTTCTACGGCTAGTGTCCAGCCAGCTGCGGTATCATCAAATTTGACCCGCCATCGGAGGGCCTCCTCCCCGGGTCCAGCTTCCGGTGCTTGGAGGTCGGTTCCTCCAAACTGTGGGATTGACTCTGCTCCTGGGAGCGCATATGCTTGTCTGCAAAGAGGGACATGCCTGGTCCCGCCCAGGTGTTCTTCTACGGCTAGTGTCCAGCCAGCTGCGGTATCATCAAATTTGACCCGCCATCGGAGGGCCTCCTCCCCGGGTCCAGCTTCCGGTGCTTGGCGGTCGGTTCCTCCAAACTGTGGGATTGACTCTGCTCCTGGGAGCACATATGCTTGTCTGCAAAGAGGGACATGCCTGGTCCCGCCCAGGTGTTCTTCTACGGCTAGTGTCCAGCCAGCTGCGGTATCATCAAATTTGACCCGCCATCGGAGGGCCTCCTCCCCCGGGTCCAGCTTCCGGTGCTTGGCGGTCGGTTCCTCCAAACTGTGGGATTGACTCTGCTCCTGGGAGCGCATATGCTTGTCTGCAAAGAGGGACATGCCTGGTCCCGCCCAGGTGTTCTTCTACGGCTAGTGTCCAGCCAGCTGCGGTATCATCAACTTTGACCCGCCATCGGAGGGCCTCCTCCCCCGGGTCCAGCTTCCGGTGCTTGGCGGTCGGTTCATCCAAACTACGGGTAATCCTGGAGCGGACATAAACAAATAATGATATTTTACAGGACATGATGGATATGTGTTTTTTCCAGGCTTTTTGGAAATAAACCAAATGTGATTTTGCAGTGCATGATATAGCTCATTTTACCCATGTGATGTTGTGCAGTACATTACTGAGCTCATTTAACGATATGGTCTACCAGGTGAAGTGGGATGCTGCCATTTCCCAACTGGTCTCCGGAGGAATATAAGGAGAGTTGACAGGGGACTCTGCCCAGTGCTCATGAACCAAATGAGGGGTGTGTTAGAGGGGAAAGGCTCTGGCTGTTTCTGCAGCCTCTGCATCTACCTTCTCTCCCCACCCCGATACCAGCGCGTGCCTGCTGTAAAAGGCAGGTGCACGGGCTCTCACTTCCACTAACTCTGAGCCTGGCTCCCGAGCAGCACGTTCTCCCCGGCAGTCCGCCAGCAGATGAAAAACACCCACCTCTCCGCCTCTTCCGAGGGACGAGGGAACCGCGCGGGGGGGTCTGCTGGAGGTTCCTGCCGGGTGCTCCATACTGTGTTTCACCGGGACCTGGCTCGAAAAACTCGGAACTCTGACTCCAGTGCGGTGTGGCGGTCTCGCCCTGGCCGTCCACCGTGCGCCTCCGGGTACCTGACTCCCCTGCCTCCTCCGGGGGCAGGTGCGAGGGGTTCAATGCCTCCTCCCCCCGCTGCGGCGAAAGCCGGAGCGGGACGGAGCGCCCGGAGGTACTGTTACCCCCACGTTTTGTACCCAAAACTGTCTTGTGAGTTCGTGGCAGAACCATGAAACAAAAAACAATCAATGTATCGGACCCATCGCCAGTCGCGTTGGTGCGGAGGTGGGACCATTTTAACCAGGTGGTAACCCAAGTCCTCCCCTTGGTCCGTGTTCCCTGCATTGAAGCATCGGACCCATGGTTGCAATCAGCAGTTGGCTAACGCATATAAACGGAGAAACAGAAAACCATTTAAATAGAATTCATTGTGTGTGTTTTTGGAAGGATGTTGACCGAATGCCCGGTGTGCAGCCTCCGCTATCTGGCTTTGAATAAGCACCTTAAGCACAAACATGCAATGCGGAACCTGGATGAAAGAGGCATCATTCTTAAAATGGCCAGTGGTAGAATAAATGTTCGGACCAAACCCTGTCCCATCACAGGGTGTTCGTATGCTGGGAGGAAACTACACCGTCATGTAACTCGTGACCACCCTGAGTTCTCCCGAGATGAGGCACATCAGGTCATGGCAAGGCTGAAGCATAGTGTGGCCCTGCAGTTGCTCCATGACCTCCGAGAGACTAATCCCATCATTGGAATGGCTACATCATTGGATATAGACAATGAGGAGGAATACCCGGTGCACCCTCCACCCTTCTCCCCACATACCGAGTGTGACGAAGAGGACTGCATGCAGGTGAGGCTGGACAATGTGGCATTGAGGGCTCAGAAGGATGCCCTCATTGATGAGGTGAAGACCCTGCGCTCCAGGCTAAAACAGGGTCTAAAACCCAGGAAGCAGAATGCCACTGCTGCTCTGCTTGAGGAAGACGAAGAATGTATACGATTTAAGGGCGTAGCAATCCCAAGTACCCCCGACATGAACTCAGTAGCCTCCGGCAGCAATACCCCTCTCAAGACCCCGGTGAAGACTGTCATGCGGTCCATAGAAGCCTCTGCGAGTGAGACCCCCCTCAAGTCTGTGATGCGGTCCCCAGAAGCCTCCGGAAGCAAGACCCCGGTGAAGACTGTCATGCGGTCCGACAAAGCCTCCGGTAGTGAGACCCCGGTGAAGACTGTCATGCGGTCCCCAGAAGCCTCCGGAAGCAAGACCCCGGTGAAGACTGTCATGCGGTCCGACAAAGCCTCCGGTAGAGAGACCCCTCTCAAGTCTGTGATGCGGTCCCCAGAAGCCTCCGGAAGCAAGACCCCAGTGAAGACTGTCATGTGGTCCCCAGAAGCCTCCGGTAGTGAGACCCCAGTGAAGACTGTCATGCGGTCCATAGAAGCCTCTGCGAGTGAGATCCCTCTCAAGTCTGTGATGCGGTCCCCAGAAGCCTCCGGAAGCAAGACCCCGATGCAGACTGTCATGCGGTCCGTAGAAGCCTCCTGTAGTGAGACCCCTGTATGCCAGAAGACCCGTGCGTCTGTCTCCAATAAGCTGAAAGCTAATCTGGCTAAGGACTGGCCCTCTTCCCAAAATCAATGGTGCACTGGGAAGGGACTGCGGAATACCATGCGTGAAATCACGTTGCCTAAAAGCATGGAGACGTACATTCAGACATACAGAGGTCATTGTGAGGGTCTTGCACCGACAGTAAAACGGAAAGAGAATTGTATGTCCAATGTCAGCCGGATAAAGAACTTCATAGTATTCATGGCCCATGGTTTTGACCGGCTGTCAGACTGGCTGTTTCTAAAAGACACAAAGAGGGTCCGTGGCTGGAGCAAGTATATTTCAGAGTCGGGCCGGACAGTCACAACATCGCTGTTGTTCCTGAAGACTGTGAACCATTTCCTGAGGTACTTGTCTGCATCAAAGCTCCGGGGGTGCAGGCTCACCCAGTCTGATATGACCAACATCATCAGAGAGGTGAAAGCCAACATTAACGATTTGAAAAAGTCTGTCACTCTCCACCAGTTTAAGTTGAAGAGGGACAAGCTGGATCGTCTGCCGAGCCAGGCGGAGCTTCTCGCCGCCATGGCGGCCGCTGAGAAGCGCATCCCTGATCTCCTTGACCTGATGGCTAGCAATCCGACCTCAATCACCCAGTACCTGCTATATGGCTATCTAACCCTCCATTGGAGCCTCCTGTATGGCCACCGTCCGGGTGTGTATGCAAACATGACCAACACGGAGGTCTTTGAGGCGGACAGAAGGGGCACTGCTGAGGGCTACATCATCCACGTGCAGGATCACAAGACTGCCAAGACATTTGGTGAAGCACAGCTGGTGCTTACAATAAAGGAGTTTAGCTGGGTCATGCGGTGGATGGGGATAAAAGAGGGCTTGTCGGGTCCTCAGAATGAATTCTTCCTTTTCACATCGGGGAAGCAGGCTTCCAAGAACCTGAACGCTCACTTGAAGAGGGCTTGGGCTGATGCTGGGCTAGAAACAGCCGTCACCTTCACCATCTTGCGCACTGCCCTGGCTGACAATATCAAGAATCACCAAGATCCAGAAAGCAGGTCGATTCTGGCTAGGTTTATGTGCCACGACGTAAGCACTGCAGACCGGTTCTACGCGAATACGCCTGGAATAAAGGAGGCATTGAAGATCCGCTCCATGTTCAGGGCGGCGGCAGCAGCTGCAGCAGCATCATCATCAGAAGGAGGTCTACCACCGTCAGCTACCTCCGAAGAGGATTCAGGGGCGGAGAGCAGCGATACCTCTTCTTCAGGACCGATTGGTACTCCTGATGAGGGGAAAGGGGCCGTGGACTCAACCTTTTTTCCCCGGTGCACTGTACAAGTTAGACGGCTAATATGGCCCCCAGGCCCCTGTTAATCATGTTGTTATTATGTTTATTTTGTATACTGTTTTTGTAAAAGTGGTGTGATAATTAAATAAAAAATAAAAAAAAAACATTAGTATAACCTTGAAGGTTCCCAGGGGCAAATACAGTGCCTGTCATTTTGCAGGATATAATTTAACATGTAACCTCTCCTGGAAATGGACATACTCTGTGCATTTCCAGGAGAGGTTCCATGTTAAATTATATCCTGCAATATCCTCCAAAGAAGGGGTGGTAGTGTCATGAATAAGGCCGAATATGTATGCCGATGTGCGGACGGTAAAGCACCGCAAAATCCACCCCTTTAGGGTAACCAGGGGCATGAAGTTCTGTAGGGTGTGAACATCTGGGTTTAGTCCGAGTGAGGAGTGCTCGAGCGTGGGAGGATGTGTAATGCAGAGGAGGGTAACAAAAGGTGTGTGCAGGAGCAGGGAGAAAAGAGAAAATAAAAAGACTCAAAGTGTTCCACCTTCCAGCAGCAGCAGCAGCGGGCCCGCTCTGTCCGTGGTGCTGAACACCTGCCTGTCTATGTGGAGTACAAAAACAAACAAAGACAAACACCTTTAAGGTCACCAGGGGCGTGAGGTTCTGGTTCTGGCGGTGTGCATGGAGGGGTTTAGTCCGAGTGAGGAGTGCTCGAGCGTGGGAGGATGTGTAAGGCAGAGGAGGGGAACAAAAAAAAACGAATACAAATAAGTTAAAGTGTGAACCTCCAGCAGGGCAGGTGCTGCTGCTGCTGCTGCTGCTGCTGCTGCTGTTGCTGCTGCTGCTGCTGCTGCTGCTGCTGCTGCTGCTGCTGTGAAGGAGGACGAATATTGATGCTTGTGTTCGGACGGTAAAGCACCGCAAAATCCACCCCCCCTTAAAGGTGACCAGGGGCATGAGATTCTGCAGGGTGTGAACATCTGGGTTTAGTCCGTGGGGGAGTGCTTAAGTCCGGGGGCCCGGGGTCTCACGGTGCACGAGGTTATGGAAGTGCAGCAGGGCAGGTGCTGCTGCTGCTGCTGCTGCTGCTGCTGCTGTGAAGGAGGACGAATATTGATGCTTGTGTTCGGACGGTAAAGCACCGCAAAATCCACCCCCCCTTAAAGGTGACCAGAGGCATGAGATTCTGCAGGGTGTGAACATCTGGGTTTAGTCCGTGGGGGAGTGCTTAAGTCCGGGGGCCCGGGGTCTCACGGTGCACAAGGTTATGGAAGTGCCACTGTTGCCGGAGGTCCTTAGTCCGTCCTTTGGGGCTCTGTCAGGGGCTACAGAGAGGTGGTTTTCCCGGTCCCTCTCCTGGAGGTATGAAATAACCTGAGCTCCATGTGAGGGAGCCGTGCTGGAGCTGCTTAGTCCGTCCTTTGGTGGTCTGTGAGGGGCTAATGAGAGGTGTTTTCCCCGGTCTATTTGATGGAAGTCTGACACGAGCAGAGTGTGCATGCTTTGAAACTAATCCACCCACACTTAGCATGCTATTTTAGGGTATAAATCGTACCTTGTCACCATGCACTGTGCTCCCTGGGACGACGCGCCCTCCTGTGGGGACACATGAGAACTGCACTCAAATCACTTTGTGCTTTTTAAACAGTTTAACATATTTTTTTCCACATTTAAAAAACGCTTTCTGCCCTGGAAATCATTTCTAATCATTATTACCGTTATGGAGGGGCTGCAGGAACACTTTCCCTGCCTTGCAAACATTTATTCCTGGTTCAAATAATCAATTTGTTCCGCCTGCTTTGCGTCAGCACCTCTGCGGCTGTCGGATTAACACAGATGAATGCACTTTTAACACTCACGCAGCCAGAATTCCTGCTCTTTTCCTGGGTTACAAAGTGAGGTGACGCAGCCTGTCCTCTGAGTCTCCCCGCCTCTCATAGACTTATTTCTGGGTAAAAAAAGCCATGTGCTCCGCCCCCTGGATCTCTGCATGTGTGTGTGTGTGTGCCTGTGAGTCTGTGGCTACTGTCCACATGCCCGCATTAGGAGGCACTATTTTCGGATACATTTTCTCATTTTCACCACTTTTCATGTTTTTATTATGTATATTGTTATATTATTATTATTATTATTATTGTATATATGTATACTGTGTATACTGTTTTTGTAAAAATCATGTGATTAAATAAATAATAAAACATGAATATAACCTTGAAGTTTCCCAGGGGCAAATACAGTGCCAGGTGTCAGACTATTTAAACAATGTTTACCCAGGATTCCGACACCTTCCCTGGCTTGTAAAATGCGGTGATGCGCCCTGGAGGTATCAGACTATTTTAAACAACTTTTCCCCGCCTTTCAAACACTTGTTCCTGGCTTATAGCCTGTCATTTTGCAGGATATAATTTAACATGGAACCTCTCCCAGGGGCAAATACAGTGCCAGGTGTCAGACTATTTAAACAATGTTTACCCAGGATTCCGACACCTTCCCTGGCTTGTAAAATGCGGTGATGCGCCCTGGAGGTATCAGACTATTTTAAACAACTTTTCCCCGCCTTTCAAACACTTGTTCCTGGCTTATAGCCTGTCATTTTGCAGGATATAATTTAACATGGAACCTCTCCCAGGGGCAAATACAGTGCCAGGTGTCAGACTATTTAAACAATGTTTACCCAGG
Source organism: Notothenia rossii (assembly GCF_949606895.1). Classification (NCBI taxonomy): domain Eukaryota; kingdom Metazoa; phylum Chordata; class Actinopteri; order Perciformes; family Nototheniidae; genus Notothenia; species Notothenia rossii. Next base: position 43,791,124 of record NC_136907.1, on the reverse strand, counting down.
ATTCCGACACCTTCCCTGACTTGTAAAATGCGGTGATGCGCCCTGGAGGTATTAGACTATTTTAAACAACTTTTCCCCGCCTTTCAAACACTTGTTCCTGGCTTATAGCCTGTCATTTTGCAGGATATAATTTAACATGGAACCTCTCCCAGGGGCAAATACAGTGCCAGGTGTCAGACTATTTAAACAATGTTTACCCAGGATTCCGACACCTTCCCTGGCTTGTAAAATGCGGTGATGCGCCCTGGAGGTATCAGACTATTTTAAACAACTTTTCCCCGCCTTTCAAACACTTGTTCCTGGCTTATAGCCTGTCATTTTGCAGGATATAATTTAACATGGAACCTCTCCCAGGGGCAAATACAGTGCCAGGTGTCAGACTATTTAAACAATGTTTACCCAGGATTCCGACACCTTCCCTGGCTTGTAAAATGCGGTGATGCGCCCTGGAGGTATCAGACTATTTTAAACAACTTTTCCCCGCCTTTCAAACACTTGTTCCTGGCTTATAGCCTGTCATTTTGCAGGATATAATTTAACATGGAACCTCTCCTGGAAATGGACATACTCTGCGCATTTCCAGGAGAGGTTCCATGTTAAATTATATCCTGCAAAATGACAGGCAACAACTCTCTTCCAGACGTTTAAAAACACTTTTCCGACTATTTTAAACAATTTTTCCCCGCCTTTCAAACACTTGTTCCTGGCTTATAGCCTGTCATTTTGCAGGATATAATTTAACATGGAACCTCTCCTGGAAATGGACATACTCTGCGCATTTCCAGGAGAGGTTCCATGTTAAATTATATCCTGCAAAATGACAGGCAACAACTCTCTTCCAGACGTTTAAAAACACTTTTCCGACTATTTTAAACAACTTTTCCCCGCCTTTCAAACACTTGTTCCTGGCTTATAGCCTGTCATTTTGCAGGATATAATTTAACATGGAACCTCTCCTGGAAATGGACATACTCTGCGCATTTCCAGGAGAGGTTCCATGTTAAATTATATCCTGCAAAATGACAGGCAACAACTCTCTTCCAGACGTTTAAAAACACTTTTCCGACTATTTTAAACAACTTTTCCCCGCCTTTCAAACACTTGTTCCTGGCTTATAGCCTGTCATTTTGCAGGATATAATTTAACATGGAACCTCTCCTGGAAATGGACATACTCTGCGCATTTCCAGGAGAGGTTCCATGTTAAATTATATCCTGCAAAATGACAGGCAACAACTCTCTTCCAGACGTTTAAAAACACTTTTCCGACTATTTTAAACAACTTTTCCCCGCCTTTCAAACACTTGTTCCTGGCTTATAGCCTGTCATTTTGCAGGATATAATTTAACATGGAACCTCTCCTGGAAATGGACATACTCTGCGCATTTCCAGGAGAGGTTCCATGTTAAATTATATCCTGCAAAATGACAGGCAACAACTCTCTTCCAGACGTTTAAAAACACTTTTCCGACTATTTTAAACAACTTTTCCCCGCCTTTCAAACACTTGTTCCTGGCTTATAGCCTGTCATTTTGCAGGATATAATTTAACATGGAACCTCTCCTGGAAATGGACATACTCTGCGCATTTCCAGGAGAGGTTCCATGTTAAATTATATCCTGCAAAATGACAGGCAACAACTCTCTTCCAGACGTTTAAAAACACTTTCCCCGACCATTTAAACATTATTTATGGCTTGTAAAGTGCGGTGATGAGCCCTGACAGTATCAGACTATTTAAAGGGTTACCAGGAGCATGAGAATATCCTCCACAGAAGGGGTGGTGGTGCCGTGAATAAGGCCGAATATGGATACCGATGTGCGGACGGTAAAGCACCACAAAATCCACCCCCTTTAGGTTAACCAGGGGCATGGAGTTCTGTAGGGTGTGAACATCTGGGTTTAGTCCGTGGGGGAGTGCTTAAGTCCGGGAGTCCGGGGACTCACGGTGTGCAAGGTTATGGAGGTGCCCATGTCAGGGACACATGCTGGAGGTCTGTGGTCCGTCCTTTGGGGGTCTTGGAGGGGCCACAGAGAGGAGATTTCCCCGGTCTCTGTCCTGGATGAGTGAAATAAACAGAGTCTCCATGTCAGGGACACATGCTGGAGGTCTCTCTCCCGAGAGTGGACGTCCATTGCCTGTAAATTGGTCTAACATTAGGTCTGTCACTTTGGCTAACCGCACCACTGTCTGTCGTCTCCCGCAAGTGGACATCCATTGTCACTTTGGCTAACCGCACCACTGTCTGTCGTCTCCCGCAAGTGGACATCCATTGCCCCTAAATAGGGTCAGGTCCTTGTATCAGCTGATTGTTAAGTGAGGTTCCTTGATATGTGGAGGTGCAGTCGAACACTACTCTTATCTTGTTTTTCTTTGGGTGGTAGAGACCGTGATGAGGTATGTACCACACACGTCCATCTTCTCGGCTTAACTGTTCTATGGGAATTTTGACAGCGTAGCCTTTTCCAATTATACCCGTCATGCATTCCTTGTAATCTTTGTACAGGTCCGGGTTTTTGCTGAGCTTTCTTTGGAGACTTGTGGCACGTTGCTCTGCCATGCAGCGGTTGTCTGGCATTTTAGCTGTCTCGTTTCGTAGTGGTAAACCAATGCAGTAGTGCCCATCCCTTAACTCTGCAGATTTTACCAAGGACCGCATGAACTGATGATCCTCCTGGGACATCTCTTCTTTGTCTTCACAGCTGAGTTCTGAGAAGTCTGTGTTATATTGCTTGATCAACAGTTCCTCTATGGTAGCTATGGAGATGTGGTTGGCTGTAATGTGGCTCACAACTCCATCCGCTGCCTTGCTGCCATCATCTGTCTTCTTCGGCCCATTCACTACCCATCCAAGGGCAGTCTTAACTGCATAGGGCCCTTCTCCGATGCTGTTTATCACCTGCCATCGCTCCAAAGCTTTAGGGGTATTGGTTCCTATAAGCATGGTGACTTCTCCTTTTATCTTTGGGATTTTCACCTCCTCCAGATATGGCAACTTCTTTAGGTCTTCCTGCAGGGGGATGTTTCCTTTCTTGACCGGTATATCTTTACATGTAAAGACCTTAGGGAGTTCAATGTACTTCCTTTCTTCAAGTCCACACACTTCCAGGTCCGACGAGATACAACTTTGGGCTGGCTTCTCCTGACCCATAGTTCGGAGTAGGATCGTAGTTTTCTTGCCTCGAACGTTCAGCTGTGTCTTCAGTGATCCAGTGCAGAAAGTCGCCGTACTTCCTGGGTCCATGAAGGCGTACGTCTCCACAACCTTCTCACTTTTACTGGACTTGACTTTTACCGGTACTATAGCCAGTACACATTCTTCGGCCCCGGTGTATCCACATGTTTCCTGCGTCAGTGACACGAGACAATTTGAGATGTTCTCATCTGGCTTTCTAAATGTAGCACTGTTCTTCTCAACATGCAACATTCCTGGGTGTCTTAGGGAGCAGACTTGACAGGTCATCCTTTTATTGCAGTTTCTGCTAAGGTGTCCCTGTGTAAGACATCCAAAACAGAGGCCTTTAGCTTTCAGAAACTCAATCCTGTCTTTCGGTTGTTGCTCTTTGATGATTCTGCAGGAATCGAGTGTGTGGTCTCTATGGCAGAACAAACAGGGTTTTTGAAAAGCATTGACAGGCTTTGCGGCTGAGGGCCTATACTTTAAGTTTGAGGGTGGTGTTTTCTCTTCACTCATTGGAGCGACAGCTGTAGCAAAACTGCTTCCCATTTGCCAGCCTGAATTCCAAGCTTTAGAGTCCGTGGCCGCAGCTTTGACTTTTCCCTCCGTAGTTGTCCTGGTATCATGCATGTTTCCAAAGAGGGGGTCGTTAGCCATTTGTGATTGTCTGTATATATAGGTCACTAGGTCTGTAAACCTTGCTCTTCGTCCCTTTTTCTCTTGAACCTCGAAAACAGCACTCTTCCATCTTTCTTTCACTTTGTATGGGAGCTTTGAGGCGACGACTCTCATGTTAGTTGGGTTGTTCATTTCGTCCATATACTCTATGTCCTCCATGGCATTACGGCACGTAAACAGGAAAAGGGCATAGGTAATCAGAGCTTTTCCGTCTTCAGATCTGATCTGTGGCCACTTTAGAGCTTTATCCATATAGGCGGTAGCAATTTTAAGTTCATCACCATAATGTTTCTGGAGTAGAGCCCTGGCTTCTTTGTAGCCTCTCCGCCATGTGCTCACAACTGCGGACAAGCTCCTGAGGTTCCCCTCCGGTGAACTGTTCCAAGTTGTACAATTTATCGCTGCTGCTCTCTGCCTTGCTGTCGATGACATGGTAGAAGGCTCTTATAAAGGACTTGTAGGTGAGCGGTTCTCCCTTGAACACAGGCAAGTCTCGTTTAGGAAGATAAGACAGGTTATGCTGCCTTACTAGCATCTCAGTAATCTGACTTTGACGCTGCATCACATCGTAGCTGTCCCTCTCCTCCCCTCTACGGTGACCTTCTCTGGGGCCCGGTCCGTGTGCTGCATCAGAAGCTCCATCCTGCTTGTCCATCCACATGCTTGACTCTGTTGGGCGTGGTTTGACAGTTCCTTTTAGTAGGTGTGCTGAGGCAAGTTTCTCACCATATTTAGCTGGTTTTGAAGCAATTCTGAATCCGGTGCCAGATGTCTCTGACTTGCCATGACGTTGGCTTCGTTTGAGGTAGCTGATCATACCATCCTGCTGGTCTTCATACCCGTCAAGCACCTTTTAACTTTGCATCACATTCAGCTACAGCTGCCTCCAACTCTAATTGTTCTCTTTGAGCTTTGAGCTGCTGGAGCTGCTTTGCTTGCTGCTGTATTAGAGAGGCTTCTTCTTCCTCAAGAGCCTACTTCTTCTTTAAGGATGCTGCTCGAGCTAGCAGTACTGCCTTTTCAGCCTCCGCCCTCCTGCGCGCAGAAGAAACGGTAGACGAAGCCACTGTATGGTTACTGGCTCTGGAGGCGCTGTCTTCAGGCCTGATATCATCTACTTCAGACGAGCAGGCTTCCTCTTCACGGTCCTCTTTTGTGTCTTCGCGTACTCCTTTAATCCATTTTTCAGTTATGCGTACAAACTGTTCAATGTTTGCTGACTTGGGATTAAACCAGTGTTGCTGGTCTTCAGACGCCTCCTCTTCAGGTAAGAGAGTTACGTACTCCTTGTTAATGTCATTAAGCTCTCCATATAATTTAGCAAAGTCATTCAGAATTTCTTCTTCCACTTTATCCACATTGCTATCATTTTCTTTAAGACGTTTCAACTCATTAACCTTCTTGGTGAGCTGGCCCACCTTCGCTCTCCTTAATCCATTTAGCCTGTGGAGCCTCTCCTCTTTGGCCTTTTCCGTGGGCTTTCGTTCCCTCTTGTGGCTCCTCTCGGTTAGTTCTTCCATGGCTCTTTCAGATTAAACTTACTACAGTGCTTAAACTCAACTGAAGGTGTCCAACAATAAACGCTTCGTTTTTATAGAAAATGTCTTTGTTGCACTGTCGTTCTTAAAGAACAACTTAGTTAAATGTCTTTTTACAAACGAAAAGCAAAAGGTAATCAGCTGGTAGTTGGAATCAGCTGATCCATTCAGACTGCCTCTTCTGTCGGAGAGTAGCGATCTCCCATCCTTCTTCAAACATTAACATAACAACAGGCCACTTCACCGTCTTTGCTCCTCGGATGTCCCACTTAATGTGCCGATCTCCGTGTGTGGAAGAGCAGTCTTTATCTTCACCTTTCATGCGACGCCGTCATTGGAATCCCTCCTTCATAGCTCGGCTTCTCCAGAGCGTATTTTTTTGACAAATGTAGTTCCAGTAATCCAAAATTCGGCTCACAGATAGCAAATAAGCTTGACTCGGACAAAATACGTCTCAGGATAGTTTGTTTTTTACTTACACAAAAAAGTATCAAATACAAACACATATTCTCTCAGGTCAAAAAACGATGTTGCTCAGTGCTTCTTTCTCCTTCTCACACCCCCATCACCAGCAGCTACCGTTGGCTATAACGTCTCGTAATCACGTACAGCTGCGGTCGTCTATGCCGTCAATTTCACACGGCTGGTTCAAATAAATGATATGATAGCACTAATAACAAAGGATTATAATATTCAAATATACATTTTAACATATGGCTCCTACAGATGTAGCACTACATTTCAGACTCCAGCTTACAGCTTCCTGCCTACGACCTGCCTAAGACCAGTATAGAGGAATGTTAAGCCCTATGATTTATTATTATTATTAATATGAAGATATTATTAAGATAAGATAAGATGTTACTTTATTGATTGAACATTTTAGTTTAGAATGTGCTGTCCCACGGTAATTCAGAAGGCTCAAAGGTCACATTCCGACCATTATTTAAAACAATAGGTGCTTTCACACCGTCTACAGTTTGATTTGTATAGAGGGAGCTCTGTGGCTGAATGGCCAGATTAGGTGTCGCGCATTTATTATAGGTGCCTGCCGTCAGATTACATTTAAAAAACAGATCTGATTTTAAGACTACTTCAGCGCTCATAAAGAATGATAAGAATAAGAATAATGCGTATTGAACTGGTTTCATTCATTAGTGAGTTTATTTAACACTAGAACCGCCAATCGGGTCAATTTGTGTGATGTGTGTTGTGTGTGTGCAATGTAACTTTTTTTCAATAAAATATTAAAGTCTCCCAGTCCGTGACTTTTCCTGAAAGTGTGTTATGTAGCACCCTATGTTGTTAAAAATTGCATTCTAATAGCGGGATTTGACAGGTTTAGGTAGGCCTATACAAAAACCTCTGGCGGTTCTAGTGTTAAGGTAATTAGGTACAGTAGAAGCCCTTTTTAATCAGTAATGAATTTAGCAGTTGAACATAAAAGTCAACTAACTGAGGGTCACTTGCAATGACAGTGTTGTGTCTAACTGTAAGCTTGTCACTCAGACTTACCTACAGTTAATTTAGCTGCTGGAGAAGAAAGATCAGGGGGGGAGGGGGGGAGAGAGCTGTGGTTGATGGGCCATTAGTTGTGTAAATACACAGCTGAGAGCTGCCGTTTCATTCAGACTGTTTAAAAAACGGTAACAACGGACTATTTTTCTTAGCGGATGCATGTCAATTTAAATCAAAACATACAACTATTTTTTAAATCAATACAACTATTTTTTAAATCAATAAAAACATTTTCTAAATCCATAAAAGCATTTAAATTAATATTGGGAGTCATGTCGTTACTTTGTTGAGAATGCGGCCATTTAATAAGCGGGATAATTTGCAGCGACTTGTTCCTTATGGGGAAAATAACACCCGTCATGTGTGTGTAGAGGTGTGTGTGGTTAAAACACTTTCATGAAGTGAAGGAGGTTTTTCTTCTATAAAACACTGCTGCCCACACTCACTGCTGTGGGCAGCAGTGAGTGTCACGGACATGAATTCATAGATCAAGGCAGACTGGTGCACACCCTCTCCTGTCCTGCCAGGCGACACGCCCGTTCTAAGCCGTGTCCCTCACTCCTCACATCCCAAGCTGCATCCCCACAAGTGTATTATGTTGTTACATCGTTTCAGATGTTATGTTTCAGTTGTGCTCTGTCTATGTTCAGTGATGCAAACTTGTCACCTTTCGGCAAAATTCGCTGTTTTGAATCCAAAATAGGTCGTTTTTGTGATTCATGTAGATCTGCAATAAAAATATTTTTGGGGTATGGGGGGTCTGGGACCCGGAGTAATCTGCGGCCGTGAGCTGTTATGTGCCATCATGACACGCATGGTGTTCTTTTTTATATATATTATAATGAAGTGCGAGCTGTGTGCTCGAGTCTTCCTGCCTGTCGGCTCTGCTCATGGTGGATGTATAATAAGGCTCTGCTGCTCCGACATGATGGTCTAGCTTCAGCAGCTACATTACCTAGGGGTGCGTTCGTTAATATTAACTGTGCGTCCGGAGTCACTGTGGCACAGACTGGACTGCTGGTGAATAGCTGTTAGAACGGGCCGTTCAGGTGTTCAGAGCAGAGCTCCCTGTTGGAGCGGCAGAGCGTGATGTGAACTGAAAAGTTTTTCTGTGGCAATATTATTTAAGGAATCGTTGAGCTAGCTAGCTAGCATACATTGTCACTATCTGCTAACGTTAGCTTTAGCCTTCTATTTCTAATAGTTTTTTTCATAGGCTATAAACAGAGGTGGTATAAGTCGTATATATATATATATATATTGTACTTGAGTAAACGTAGAAGTACTCAGATCTTGTACTTGAGTAAAAGTAGAAGCACTCAGATCTTGTACTTGAGTAAAAGTAGAAGCACTCAGGTCTTGTACTTGAGTAAAAGTAGTAGCACACAGATCTTGTACTTGAGTAAAAGGAGAAGTACTCAGATCTTGTACTTGAGTAAAAGGAGAAGTACTCAGATCTTGTACTTGAGTAAAAGTAGAAGTACTCAGATCTTGTACTAGAGTAAAAGTAAAAGTACTCAGATCTTGTACTTGAGTAAAAGTAGAAGTACCAGAGTGTAGGAATACTCTGTTACAGTAAAAGTCCTGCATTCAAAATGTTCCTCAAGTAAAAGTAGAAAAGTATTCTCATCAAAATATAGTGAAAGTAGCGACAGTAAAAGTAGTCATTGTGCAGATTGGTCCATTTCAGAATAATATATATGATATGTTTTATAATGATTGATCATGAAAGTGTTCTCAAAACTGGTAAAGGTGCAGCTAGTTTGAATGACTTTGTATACTGCAGGGTAGCTTGTGGATTTGCTCCAGGTGGAACTAAAGTCTGATTTAACACTTGATTATATTTCACATCATTCATCCACATCTGTAAAGTACACCATGTACCTCTGAACTGTAGTGGGGTAGAAGAACAAAGTAGCAAAACATTGAAATACTTAAATAAAGTACAAGTATCTCAAAATTGTGCCCAAGTATAGTACTTGTTGAGTTTATGAACTTAGTTACTTTACACCAGGGGTCGGCAACCCCTGGCACGCGTGCCAGCATTGGCACGCGGCACCGTAACCAGTGGCACACTAGGAATAAGTGGAATAAGTGTGCAAAAATATTTAAATTGTATTTTCGGATCCTGAACGAGACCGCCGCCAGAGCGCGTCTCCCCGTTACCTGCAGAAGGAAGCCATGCACGCAACGCAGCCCCGCTCTCTTTATCTCCAGGTGACTTTCTGCCGCTTTCCTCCGTGGTGCAGTGCTGATCGTTCCACCACGGAGGAAAGCACTTCACAAATTGCAGCAGTACCCATAAGGAGCTGTACAAATGCCGCATTTTTTTTTTGGCTGTGTCTTTAGTTGAAAGCCCAGTGGCGATCTGCTCATCTCTCATCGAAATTATATGCTACAAAGGGGCGGACTGGCCATCTGTGTGTTGAACTTTCCTGTCGGCTCCCAGACCATAGTCGAGGAGGGCAGAAGAAACAAGCTTCAGGTTCAATAACCCACTTTAGCTTAAATGACTGGAGAGAGGCGAGCTCTTCTTGGGAGGCCGTTGCATTTACTTAGCTGTTCTTCTGTTTCACAAAATACATCACAGACCTCTGTTTTTCTGCTTCCTCGTTTCACTTCCAGAAACATACACACGTTCCCTCACTGTCGCTCTACCATCCACACAAACACACATGCACAAGCCACACCCCTCTCTCTCTCTTAAAGGGACAGCGATCTCATCTAACTCTGACTCCTAATATCATAACGTGTGCTCTGGAGAATCACAGAACGGACGATCGTCCTTATTATTATGCCGTTTAAACAAATTATTTAAATGAGTTTGTTAAATTCGGCATCATGTAAGTTGCACTGACAGGTCCACACACTGCTTCCCCGCAGCGAGGCTCCCCCGCGCCCTCCTGCTGATAGTATCAAAAAGGTTGCCGACCCCTGCTTTACACCATGTGGCTATAAAGATAGAAAGACTAAGCCTTGCACAGAGGCATGAAAATACATTTTCAAAATGCTCAACAGTGCTGCCAAAATTATAAACTGACTGCTACACAATTAAAATAAATGCTTTTATATATTTCTATTAGATGTGACTCTTTGGCGTTTCTGTTATTATTAACACTGCTGCTTTAGTTGTTCTGCTAATATCCTCTGTTATTCCTCATTTTAAAGCCGATATTCTGTGGGGTGGGGGAGCCGGGGGCTCGGATCCTTGTCACCTTTTTCATACCTGATGAGTTTGCATCCCTGTATGTTAAAAAGCCTCAGTCACCTTAATTCATGTAATAAAAACATCTCAGGTCAGTAACACTCAAAGCTAAATGTGCAATACCATGTTCAGCTATGTTACTATTTATAATGTTATTGTTGTTACATCAGAAGATGTACATATTGGAATGATTTCTTAACTTACAGTAGGCTATTTTTTACAATGTGTGTTGGAAGGATTTATTAAATTACTATGAATATTGTCATTGTTGAAGGCTTTTAGAGAAGGGTGAACTATAAGCCTGAATTACATAACATTTTATACCTAAAAACATAAAAGCCACAATAAATGAATCACAATTATTCTAGTTATTTTTACCTCCCGTATTGCTTTCAACCCACCAGCTTTTATGGTGTTGTTACGTCACTAACTGTAAGCTTGTCACATACAGTCTATGGTCACTCAGAGTAACCTACAGTTAATTTAGCTGCTGGAGAAGAAAGATCAGGGGGGGAGGGGGGGGAGAGAGCTGTGGTTGATCGGCCATTAGTTGTGTAAATACTAGTGGTGGGCCGTTATCGGCGTTAACGTGCTGCGTTAACGTGAGACTCTTGTCGGCGATAAAAAAAAATATCGCCGTTAATCTATTCTCAAAGTTGGGTTGGGAGCTGGGTCTATACTACGCAAGCGATGATGACTTTCACCTTGATAATTTAGCGCGGATGTATACCTAGCCGAATTGCACTGTAGGGGGCGAGATCGAGTCTTTGACCTGTGTTTCTTCTACTGTCTATGGATCTGACCCCGGTCAAATCAGCCACATTAAACGTGACATGCTAACATGGATACAGCAGGAATGAAGCCGCGGGGTTTGCTTCAGGGGACATTTATTTTTAAGAAGCTTCCCGATGGAAACCTCGACAAAAATAAGGTTGTTTGCACCTTGTGCAATGCGGAATTAGTTTACTGTAGGAGTTCATCCAGTCTCAAGTACCACCTAAACGCAAAGCATCCCTTAGCTAATGCGGAAGATGCCGGGCCGAGCACTGATGTAGCGCGGGGGAAGACTCGTCGTCAAACAACTATGTTTGAGTGCAACCGAGGCAAGCCCGTCAGCACAGCTCTATCAGCCAAGCTAACTAGTCTCCTCGCTCAGTGGATTGCCACCAGCTGCAGGCCCATTAGCGTGGTTGAAGATGACGGGCTCGAGCTTGTTCTCCAGGCGGCCACAGGTGACCCATCTTACAAACTGCCTGCGAGGCGAACTATCATGAGGAGAATACATGACCAGCACGCAGAAGAGAAAGCTACGAAAGTTGAGAAGATGGTAGAGGCGAGGTCTGTAGCACTGACTGGGGACCATTGGACGTCCGTTAACAACGACAACTACCTCGGCGTTACAGTACACCTCATCGATGCTAGCTGGGAACTTCACTCCTTCGCTTTAGGTATGCTACGTTATGTCATTTTAAATTACATAATTTAATTTTGTAGCCTTTTAATTACCACCACGTTATGTTTGCTTCTTGATAATTGCTAGTTGTTTACTACTAGTAGTGAAATTATTCTAATTTACTTTGTCTGTCTTTGTCAGTTTGTGATGCATTTTGGAAACTGGAGATGAGCCCCTGGTCTAATGCACCACCTGGCTTGAGAAACCCGTTCTCAAAGACTTACTTTTAGTCATTATTTGGGTAGCACACATATTCTGAATGCCTTCGGCAGAATTCAAATGAGCCATTTTAATCTAGATTAATCTAGATTAATTCCAAGAATACAGTGAGATTAATCTAGATTAAAAAAATTAATCTATGCCCACCACTAGTAAATACACAGCTGAGAGCTGCCGTTTCATTCAGACTGTTTAAAAAACGGTAACAACGGACTATTTTTCTTAGCGGATGCATGTCAATTTAAATCAATACAACTATTTTTTAAATCAATAAAAACATTTTCTAAATCCATAAAAGCATTTCAATTAATACTGGGAGTCATGTCGTTACTTTGTTGAGAATGTGGCCGTGTAATAAGCGGGATAATTTGCAGCGACTTCTTCCTTATGGGGAAAATAGCACCCGTCATGCAGATCAGGATCCCTCCGCCACGCTTTGGGATCCTGATCTGCCGATGAGTCTCCATTAAAATATAAATATTTTTAGTGAATTACTGAGTTTAGGCACGTTAATAACGTTTTAATGAAGTTGAATATAGTATATTCATATGTGTCATTGATTTAATGTCAATTCGGCGAACATAAACATAAATGATCGTGGTGAAGATGATGATTAAATTAGGATTAAAAATCGAGAGCCGGGCTGCATTTCCTCCTGTTCGTTTATTTCGACTAAACAACATTATTTTGTTAAATAACAACATGGTGATGTTTTGTAAATTATTACATGTGTCTTATTTAGCACAGAGTATGATATCCGTGACATATGGATCTTAACAAAGTTCCGTTGTACATCCAGCGTACTGTATCTGACTTTATTTCACATGAGCTCCAGTGTGGAACCCCCCTGCACCCCCTGGTGGATCAATGATCCATTGCAGCTGGCTTCATTATAATTACATTTATCTATCACGGGGGCGGTCTCAAGTCAAGCTGGAGGTTTTCCCTTGAGCGATTGCAGATCACGTACCAATCACGGCCCTCGCGTTTCAAACTGTCTGAAATGAATTGCTACGTCTGTACAGTTAATATTACTGTTGAATATTATATATAATATTATTAAGGGATAAGTAGCTTTCAAAAATGCAAAAAATATATGTTAATTGTTCATATTACTGTTCAAAATTATATAATATTATAAAGACAGAAATCACTTTAAAAATGCTTTAAAAATATGTTTACTGTTGATATTACTGTTTAATATTGTGTCAAGAATGTTTATAACAGAAGACACAATCAATGTAATGAATGACAAACAAAAGATATATACTGTGGTGCCCAGGGGCGTCGCCTGGACCTGGAAACATTCGGGGCTTAGCCCAGAGTGGCGGCGCTACAGTCAAATGTTCTACTGCAAGACTCCCCACACGCACATACACAATTGCGCCATCTAGTGTCACAAACGTATGCCTGCATTAGCTTTGTTACGGCAATGGATTGTGTGAGATTCTCATAACACGTGAGGATCTCTTGAGGGTAAGGTGCCTGTATTATGTCGGTGGACAAAATGTATGTTTTTATTTTATAAGGACAATAACGTACTGTTGTGTTTGTTTAGTTTAATGTTAATTGTTTAATGCTCACAGTCACAGCAACATGTTTTTTGTGTGATTGGCTATTTGCAGTGGCGAGCCGTGAGTTTTATACCTAGGCCCTCTAACCCCCACCCCTTCCCTCGAGTTATTAGGCTTGTTTGAGACAAGCGAGACCTGCGCAATTTCGATCAACGTCTTGCTAGTGCGTTGCATGATGGTTAGTAATTTTGTCCGACTTGCTCTGGAGGCTCGCCTACATGAGATGTTGAAATCTCGCGGGACAAAGACGCCCGCAGCCTTGAGAGCGGGGTGCGGAGGCGAAATGCTTGATGGGAAACGACTCGCTGGTATCTCGAGCTGAGCGCTCATTGGTGGTTTTTACCACGTGCTGGTGATGAAACTCTCCAATTGGCTCGACAAAAGTTTGTTGTTGTTTTGTGTCAGTTTTGCGTCGCCCCCTCCATTAACATTTTTCATAATTGTTCCATAATGTTTATCATCATGAAATTAATATCTATGTTATACTATACTTGCACTGCTTACCGTTTTAATACTTTATATATCTTAGTATATTCATACACACTGTTCATACTGCTCACAGGCTGCTGTGTATATTCATACCCCTCACTGTTTATTCATCATTCAATTCATTCTATATTTTATTCTGTAGATTGTGTACATTACTTTTCGCTTTACTGCTTGTTGTACTCCTGGTTGGAAGCTAAACTGCATTTCGTTGTCTTAGTACCTGTAATATGTGCAATAACAATAAAGTTGAATCTAATCTTGAGCAGGAACAAATGTATTTACTTCATACATATCTGACATTAATGATTAAACACATGTGTGCATTCTTTATAAATAAAAACCGAGTCAAGCCGACTCCGGAGGTGGCGGTATGCACCTTAAAGTTGTTTGCAATCCGAAGAAGAAGAAGAAGAAGAAGAAGAAGAAGATTTTTGATTTTTAAAACAAATTGTATTTCCATTTGTTTTAACTATACACCGAAACAAAAAACATTACACAAATCAAATAAATAAACAGATTTTCACGTCTACCAAATAAATGTCATTTGAAAACGTTTTACCCATTTCAAAACATCATCTTTTACACACTTTAAAAACAAAACAATTCACCTACCCTTTAAAACTTCAATATTAGAGAGTCATTTTCCCCCAGTGAGCACAGAACCTGCCCAACAGCCCACACATCCAGAAACCCCTGTAGATGATTGATCAGCGTATAGTATGCATGCTCCACCCTCAGACGCGCTGCCACCAGCCCCCTCAGACAGAGCACTGCATCCGTCCACCCTACTCCAGCAAGTTTGTTCTTCCTACTTTTCCAGATTGCTAATTTTGCATTAGCAAACAAGAAATTGATCAATAGTAGGATTTCCTTCTTTTTCAGGATGTATTTGGGGCCATGGACAAAAAGTGGTATGGAGAAAACCTCCCCGAACCCCTCCACCCACTCCTGTAACATTTTTTTAAGACCAGCCAACCGGGGACAGGACACCACTAAATGCTCCAATGTTTCTGCCATAAAACAGAACGGACAGCCCCCCCTTGTGCCTGGGTCAAAATGAGCCCTGTATTTGTTAGTGGCTATTGCACCGTGTATAATTCTCCATTGGATGTCAGCCATCCGTTTTTCAACGGGAGACTTATACAGGATCCGCCAGCTGTCCTGAGGGGAAGAGCCCAAACCAAACACATCTGTCCACCTCGACTTTCTGACGCCTGCGAGCGAGCTGAGGTTTAGCACCTTTACGCAGCTAAGATATAGCTTCTTCCCATTGCAGGAGCTGAACATTCCAGGTGTTAGAGTCCCCAGTGATAGCAGGAGACCATCCTCCTCTCTCCATTCCCCCACCGCAGGACCCACACTCAAGGCAGGAAAAACATAATCATGTCCCTTTCTCCAATGGTCGGCCAGATCTGCATCCAGAGCAAAAGTCCGGTGGGATGGCGACAGCGACTGCCACACCTCTTCTACCAGGTTCTCCAGAACTCGAGTTGATCGAATGCCCGTCACCTCAGCCAGTTTTTCTGTGGAGATCCCTGTCAAATGGCCAAGTTTTACCACTCCCGCTTCAATGAACGCATTTTTTAGGGCGGCTAAAGAGAAAATGGTTCCGGAAAGAAAACCAGTGTCAAACAGGGGCTCCTCAAACAGCCACATCCCAGGCCGGGGGTCGGGTGGTCTGGTAAAACTCAGAATCTTCCAGGCATTGATGACTGAGCAGTAAAAAGGTGCAAGTCCAGTTATCTTGTACGCAGGGGCCTTCAGCAGAAACAGGTGTTTATCAAAACCAAAGCCCCCTGCCCTCCAGAGCAACAGCCGGGCCATAGCCAGCCAGCAGGGAGAACGCACCATACAGCAGCCGCTGAGCTGCCTGCAGTCTAAAAGCAGCAGTCCTCGCAGTAATGTCCACAAGGCCCTGCCCCCTCTCCGCCACAGGCAGGTACAGGACCGATGCTGGCACCCAGTGATGACCCGACCAGAAGAAATCCACGAGGAGCCGCTGCAGTTGTTTCATGAGGCCCGGCGGTGGGGTTAACACCTGGAGTCTGTGCCACAAAGATGAGGCAACCAGATTGTTGGCTACAAGAACTCTTCCCCTGTAGGACAGCTGGGGTAGCAGCCATTTCCATTTAGTTAATTTTGCTCGCACCTTTCCCAGCGATCCCTCCCAGTTCTGTGCCACCATGTCCTCAGACCCCAACCAAACTCCCAGGACCTTTAAACCCTCGTTTCACCAGCTGAGGTTACCAGGAAGACTGGGCCTATTTTCTAAACTCCACTGACCTACCAAAACTGCCTCACTCTTCTCCCAGTTAACTTTGGCTGAGGCAGCCTTCCTATACAAAACTAAACTGTCCTGTAGCTCCTGGATATCTCGCTGACCCTGGATAAAAACACTGACATCATCAGCATAAGCTGATACAACCACCGGGGGGGCCTGAGCTGACACTGGCAGACTCAGGCCCCTCAGCCGGTTTCTAAGCCTGCACAAAAGTGGCTCGATGGCAATACTATATAATAGGCCTGAGATAGGGCAGCCCTGCCTGATCCCCCTTTTAACTGGTACAGGTCTGCTCAGCCCTCCCCCCACTTTCACAACACAACATGCATCACTGTACAAACACTTCACCCAGGACAAAAAATGCTCCCCAACACCAAAAGCCTGCAATGTGGCAGCCAGAAAAGTGTGATCCACACGATCAAAGGCCTTCTCTTGGTCAATAGAAATAATACCAACATTTATATTGTACAGTTTGCAAACATCAAAAGTGTCTCTCATCAAAAACAAATTGTCCACAATTGATCTGCCAGGGATGCAATATGTTTGATCAGTACCAACAAGAAGTTCGATAAAACACTTCAGTCTGTTAGCTAAAACCTTTGACAGTATCTTATAGTCCGTACATAAGAGAGCCACAGGTCTCCAATTCTTCAGCAGGGTTAGATCTCCTTTCTTAGGCAACAGTGAAATCACTGCACGCCTACAGGAAGCTGGAAGAGTCCCTTTCCCAAAGGACTCCATCAATACATCCAACAAATCATGTCCTAAAATGCTCCAAATTTTTTTTAAAAAGTCTGCAGGTAAACCGTCTATGCCCGGAGCCTTGCCGGAGGCCATCTGTGTCACCGCAGAGGTCAGTTCCTCCAGCGTAATGTCAGAGCCCAAGGTGTCACTTTCGGCTGGACTCAGCTGTGGAAGACCCTGAAAAAGTTCATCAGCGGCTTCCACGTCACAACCTTCGGCTTTGAACAGGTCCGTGTAGAAGGACACTGCATGTCTCCTCATCTCAGCAGGTTCAGAGGTTACCTGTCCATCGGGAAGACGCAGACATACCATCTGCTTCCTTTGGCCCACAGACCTCTCCAGGTTGAAGAAAAAGGTGGTTGGTGCATCAATGTCTCTCATGGAAGTAAAACGGGCTCTAATCAGAGCTCCCTTGGCTTTCTCCTGAAGAAAACAGTTAAGCTGTTGTTGTTTTAGGAGGGACTGTTCTATATTTCGAGCAGACACACTCTCTAACTCTCTGATCTCTCTCTCTAACTGCTCTATAGCTCTCCTAGTGTTTGCAGTGGAGTAGGCTGTATACTGTTGACAGAACACTCTAATCTGAGCCTTTCCTACCTCCCACCACTGACTCAGGGAGGGAAAATACTCTTTCTTTGATTTCCAGTTGATCCAAAACAATTTAAAATTCTCACAGAAAATCAAATCTTGTAAAATGTTAACATTAAACTGCCAGAACGATCTAGGTTTCTCTGTGTTGGATAAAACCAAATCCAAAGAAACTAGCTGATGATCTGTAAAACCAACAGGTTGGATGTGACAGTTCACTGCACGAGTAATAAATCTGTCTAGCCTGGCTGCACTGACGCCCCCATCTAGCATTCTCATCCAGGTGTATTGTTTAACGGAGGGATGCTTCATCCTCCACACATCCACTAAGTCAGCCTCTCTTATCACCTGTGACAGTAAAAGGGACGACTGAGGATGAGGCTCCCGTCCTATTCTGTCTAAAGTGACATTAGTGCAAACGTTCCAGTCCCCCCCCAGTATAACACACTCCCCCTGTACACTAGTGTCTAGCTTGTCTTTTAATAACTGAAACACAGATACACGTGCAGGGCCCTGATTGGTTGCATACACATTAATAAAGGTGAAACTGAACTCTAACAGTTCCACTTTCACCATCAAGGCTCTACCTGCCACTATCTCAGTGCTGGATAAAATCTTTACATTTAGAGAGGGGGAGAATAAAACAGCTACTCCAGCACTAAGGTTTGAGCCATGACTGAGTACATACTGACCCCCCCACCACATCCCCCAGTCCGTCTCATTCAGGCTATCACTCTGCGTTTCCTGCAGAAATATCAAATCTAATTTTTTCTGATTAAAGACTTCTAACACTAAAGCTCTTTTCTGTGCACTTCTACCCCCATTCATGTTCAAGGAAGCAACCCTTAAAGCCTGCATTAGAGGAAGGAGACAGAGAGAAAGAACAGACAGGTACACACAGCAGAGAGGAGACACCCAGTGTTGCATGATCATGTTGAAATTATTTAGACCTTTTCAGTTTCTTCCCTCTTTTGCTTCCTGTCGTATCTTTTTTCATAGCAGTTACATGCCTCCTGAGACGATAACGTTTCTTTTCATCCAGCAGGTCTAACCCTACAACTTTCTGAAGAGTTCTCACTGTAGGAAGAAACTTGTCAATGTCAGGGAAAAAATCTCTCACTTCCACTGACTTGCCAAAAGACTCGTCTAAAAAGACATTAATCTCTTCCAAAGAATATATCTCTGCGTTCTGAGAGAGACTATCTGCAACTGAACCACAGTCAGGATCCCCCTCACCGTCTGTGTCCATCTCTGTCACCTCATTATTGTCTGCAGCCTGTTGAAGCTCTTTTTTCCGCCCAGAGCCAGACGGCAGCTCCTTCTGTGTGCCAACAGCCTCTACCTGTCCCACAGCACCAGTCCTCACCTGTCCTGCTACATCATCTCTCACCCGTTTACCTGTTTCCACATTTTTTCCTCTCACACTCACCACACTCTCTACAGTCCCTGTTTCATCTCTCACGATATTCATCCCTACTTCCTCCGCAGCCACCGGGGCCCCGGCGGGTGCAGCAGCAGCCCCCGCGACACCGGGTCCCGCTGCCGCGGACCAGGCCGCCCCGGGCTCGGCCGCCCTAGCGGCCCCGGCCGCCCCAGCGGCCCCCGGCTCGGCTGCCCCAGCGGCTCCCGGCCCGGCCGCGGCTCGGCTGCCCCGGCCGCCCCCGGCTCGGCGGCCCCGGGCCCAGCCGCACCCGGCGGAGCGGCGTGCCGTCTCTGTGGACATGCAACACTTGTGTGACCCGCTCCCCGCACTCAAAACACTTTACGCTCCCTGAGCTCGCATAAACCATATAAAAACCCTCTTCGTGCCTCACCCGGAAGGACACATCTAGTGTCTGAGTGGGACAATTCAGAAACATGAAAACCTGTCTCCGCAGAGAATGGACATGTTTTAACTTTTCATCCTTACACCCCAGAGCAACAGTGCGGAGACTACTGGCAAACTTACCAAAACGCTTCAGCTCCCGTTCCAGCGCCTCATTCGGGATGAACGGAGGAACGCCAGACACAGTGATCCGCGTGGACGGTGTCGCTAGCGGTGAAACTTGAATGTATTCCTCGTTCAGCATTAATCCGCTCTCGATAAGTTCCGTCACATATTTCTGGTCTTTCAAAAAGACCACGACCGCTTTGTTCATGCGGGAAGCATAGGAGATATTTACATGACCGACCTGATCCCCCACAGCCAGCAGCACCTGCTCCACTGTGCTTGCGGCCTGAGCCACCAGCCGCACTCCGTGTCTCAGAGACACCGGCGGCGCCCCGGAGGACGCCATCCCCGCCACGAGGCACGGAAAAACACTAAATTAACAAATTAACCGTACTTGCAAAGGGTACAAAAATCCCAACGAAAGATCATACAGTTAAAGAAACGATTGAAACAGAAACAAAAGAGTTAAAGTTGAAATTCCCTCTTCCCTCTTCAAACACACATCCACCACCGAAGAAGAAGAAGAAGAAGAAGAAGAAGAAGAAGAAGAAGAAGAAGAAGAAGAACAAGAAGAAGCCTTCGCAGGGCACTGAAGGACCTTTCACAACTGCAGCTGGTGACTGGGATTGTCAAAGCAGCTTGGAAGCTGGCCTTAAGAGAGGGGAACATATCCTCATCCAAAAGGGAAAATACACTTTGGATACGTAGCATGTCTTTCTCTATCCTGGCAAGGTATTGTCTTGCAATAACAACCTCTTCAGTTTGTAAGTGGATGCTGTAATGTTGTGCAAGATTTTTGCCTCTTCATTCAGGAAATTCTCAGAAGCAGGGTGACATGCCTGTATGCCGATTCATATTTTTTCCCCAACTCCAGAAAACCTGGTTTGAAGCTCCTCCAGCATTCTGTCGAGAACTGGAAAGAAGATTCTCCCTCTCAAGTCATCTCCTGTAGTCAGGTCTGACCTTGCTCCACATGATGCCTCAACTACAAAGTCTTCCATGTTTCTACGCTTCTTCCTCTGTGTCACAGTTTCGGGAATATCAAGATCATTGCACAGGGCCTTGGTCTTGTCATAGACCTCATGTGCTTTCTCGTCACTTCGGTAACTTTTCAGTGTGTTCTCAACTGCTGTTTTGTAATTTACTGCCTGCACCAAGTCAATTGTTTCTTGCTGCAGGTATTTGTGTAGGCCCTGAGTGGTTGAGAGCAGTGTCTGGAACATGACAAGCATGTAGATGGTACTGAATTTGCAAAGCTTGCTTTCCAGTCCCTTTGCCAGAGGGGCTGAAAGGCTCTCTAAAGTCTGGATCAAAGCAGGGAGGTTTTTTAGGGTTGCATTCACAGACTCAATTTGACATGCCCAGCGAGTGTGTGACAGCTGAACAAGTTGTTTGTCCCCTACCTCTAGCTGTTTCTGAAATGTTTCCAATCTCTGATGGTGGACAAGAGATGTGGAGAAGAAAGAGTAGAGACACTCCAGGAGATCAAAGAAGTCACGTGCCTCTGGGATGGCTTTGCAAGTGGCGCAAAGGACAAGATTGAGTTCATGGGCATAGCAGTGAACATAAAGTGCTTCTGGATGCTTCTCTCTAAACCGAGCTTGTACACCTCTCACTTTTCCACTCATAACAGCAGCACCATCATAACTCTGGGCAACACATTTAAGATGTCCTATTCCATGTTTGTCAAGTAGCTGCTCTATTGTGTCAGTGATGGCTTTAGCATCAAATGCTGCAAGCTGAGAAAGTCCAAGGAACCTTTCTTTCACTGAGCCTTGTGGACTTACATATCGCACACACAATGCAAGCTGCTCTGTGTGATTATCCCTTGCTTCATTACATTACATTACATTGCATTTAGCTGACGCTTTTATCCAAAGCGACTTACAATAAGTGCATTCGACCAGGAAGATACAACCTTTAAGAAAACAGAATCATATAAGTACATCAGGTTTCATAGAGCCAAACATTTCAAGTGCTACTCAACTGGCATTTAGAAAGCCAGCCCTTTATTAGTATATAAGTGCTTTGTTAGTAATTCTATCGCTCGAAGTGGAGTCTAAAGAGATGAGTTTTCAGTTTGCGTCGGAAGATGTGTAAGCTATCTGCTGTCCTGATTTCAATGGGGAGCTCATTCCACCATTTTGGAGCCAGGATAGCAAACCCACGTGTTTTTGCTGACGGGAACTTGGGTCCCCCTCGCAGTGCGGGTGCAGCGAGCTGTTTGGCTGACGCAGAGCGGAGTGCACGTGCTGGGGTGTACGGTTTAACCATGTCCTGGATGTAGGAAGGGCCAGATCCATTCACAGCATGGTACGCAAGTACCAGTGTCTTGAAGTGGATTCTAGCAGTTACTGGAAGCCAGTGAAGGGAGCGGAGGAGCGGTGTGGTGTGGGAGAATTTGGGAAGGTTGAAGACCAGACGAGCCGCTGCATTCTGGATAAGCTGCAGAGGTCGGATGGCACATGCAGGTAGACCAGCCAGGAGGGAGTTGCAGTAGTCTAGGCGTGAGATGACGAGAGCCTGGACCAGAATCTGCGCTGATGTCTGGGTCAGCTGGGGACGTATCCTCCTGATGTTGTAAAGCGTGTATCTGCAGCAGCGGGTTGTAGCAGCGATGTTTGCAGTGAAGGACAATTTGTTATCTAGGACCACACCCAGATTCCTTGCAGTCTGAGTCGGGGAAACAACAGAGGTGCCGATGTTGATTGTTAGGTCAAGAGTGGGACAATCTTTTCCCGGAAGGAAGAGCAGTTCAGTCTTGTCAAGGTTGAGCTTGAGGTGATGAGCAGACATCCACCGAGAGATGTCTGCTAGGCAAGCAGAGATGCGTGCGACGACCTGGGTCTCTGAGCGGGGAAAGGACAGAATTAGTTGGGTGTCGTCAGCGTAGCAGTGGTATGAAAAACCATGCGGGCTAATGACAGACCCGAGCGAGTTTGTGTACAGGGAGAAGAGGAGGGGACCAAGAACCGAGCCCTGAGGGACCCCTGTAGTTAATTGACAAGGGTCGGACTCGGACCCTCTCCAAGTAACCCTGTAGGTGCGGTCGTTGAGGTATGAGGTGAGGAGGGAAAGTGCAGTGCCTGAAACTCCAAGTTCTTGGAGAGTGCGAAGGAGGATCCGATGGTTCACTGTGTCGAATGCAGCAGACAGGTCCAGAAGGATGATGACAGAGGAGAGGGAGGCTGCTTTAGCAGTGTGCAGTTCATCAGAGACAGCAAGGAGAGCAGTTTCTGTTGAGTGACCTGCCTTGAAACCAGACTGGTGCGGATCCAGAAGGTTGTTCTGATGGAGATAACAGGAGAGTTGTTTAAAGACAGCGCGTTCAAGTGTTTTAGACAGGAACGGGAGGAGAGAGACGGGCCTGTAGTTAATAACATCAGACGGATTGAGAGTGGGTTTCTTAAGGAGAGGGTTTACTCTTGCCTCCTTGAGACTGTTTGGAAAGTGACCAGAAGTTAGAGAAGTGTTGATGAAATGGGTGAGAAATGGTAGAATATCAGGAGCGATAGTCTGAAGGAGGTTTGAGGGGATAGGGTCCAGAGAACAGGTGGTAGGACGGGCAGAGGTAACGAGGGTAAGAACCTCACTTGGAGAGAGAGGGGAGAAGGAGGTCAGTGTGTGGGTGAAGGGAGGGTCTGGTGACCCAGCGGTGAGTAAAGGTGAGTCAGAAAAGGAAGAGCGAATATCATCAACCTTTTTTTCAAAGTGGTTAACAAAGTCGCTTGACAGAAGGGAGGAGGGGGGAGGTGCTTTGGGAGGGTCCAAGAGGGTGGAGAAGATAGAAAATAGTTTTTTGGGATTGGAATAGGAAGATTGGATCTTATCTTGAAAGAAAGTGCTTTTTGCCTGAGAGATGGAAGCAGAGAAAGAGGAGAGGAGAGCCTGATAGGTTAGGAGGTCGTCATGGTGTTTGGATTTCCACCATTTCCGCTCTGCTGCCCGAAGGATGGTTCTATTAGCACGCAGTGCGTCATTTAGCCAGGGAGCAGGAGGGGACTGACGAGCCGGCCGCGATGTGAGAGGACAGAGAGAGTCCAGAGAGGATGAGAGAGTAGAGAGGAGAGTTTTTGCAGCAGCGTTTGGAGGCAGGAGTTGGAACGAGTCAGAGGAAGGGAGGGCTGAGAGCACCGATGAGGCAAAGGTAGAGGGGGAGAGGGAACGGAGGTTACGGCGGACAGGAGCAGAGTTAGAAGAGATGAGGTTGTTATGTTTGGAAAGGGGTAGAGAGAATGAAATGAAGAAGTGATCGGATGTGTGGAGCGGGTTTACAGAGAGGTTAGAAGTAGAGCAGTTCCTTGAGAATATGAGATCAAGGACATTGCCAGCTTTATGAGTTGGTGGGGATGGAGACAGTGAGAAAGCAAAGGTGGTTAACAGAGATGTTAGTTCAGATATCTTCCCTGTCTGGAGGTTGAAATCTCCGAGAAGTACAGCGGGAGGGCCAGTTTCAGGGATGTGTGAGAGGAGATTATCTAACTCCTCCAAGAAGTCCCCCAAGGCGCCTGGTGGACGGTAGAGAACAACAATGGTTAATTGTATAGGATGGGTTACTGTGACGGCATGGAATTCAAAGGTAGAAGGAGTGAAATTAGGTAGCTTGAAGAGGGAAAAGCTCCATTTGGGAGAGAGCAGGAGACCAGTGCCACCTCCTCTGCCAGAGGGTCTGGGTGTATGGGAGAAGGAATATGCTGTGGAGAGCGCTGCTGGGGTGGATGTGTTGGATGGAGTGATCCAGGTCTCCGTGAGAGCAAGGAAATCCAGAGACTGCAGGGAAGCGTAGCCAGAGATGAAGTCAGCCTTAGGGACAGCTGACTGGCAGTTCCACAGGCCCCCTGAAACGAGATGTTGGATCTCAGTGGAGCATGTGGGATAGACGAGAGCAGGCCGGTGAAATCGATTAGGAGAAACACGGGGCCAGTGATAATTGCGAGAAGACACATGAACAGGAATGCAGAAAATACACATGATTATAGCATGAGGGGCTAGAGAACCCAAGAGAATTGAATAAGACTAAATAACACCAGCGATACTTGGCGCAATCAGAGTAGGATTTGCCTCCTCTTTGCCTCCCACAGGACTCTTAATGTCTTTGTCAGTCTTCATCCACCATTACCGAATACATTTTTGCCTCTTTGATCTCAGATATTATCCTTGCCATTATAACGTTGGCGGTGCTTTCAATCATCTCATTCTGTGATGAGGGTGAGAGGTAGGTCACACATGAAGGTGGCTTATATGTTTGCAGAAAAGGATCAAAGTTTTCAAGAAGATTCATGCATTCCATAAAATTTGCCTTGTTATCACTCTCTGCTGCTTCGTTGTGCCCTCTGAATGCAATCCCTTGCTTCCCAAGAAAGGCTGTCCCTGCTGCTATGCGTTTCAGATACTCCCTACGTTCCTGAATCTCACTGACATTTGCAGCATGTAGCTGCTGTGTGATGTCCCCGTGGACCTGGGTGGCTTTAAAGCTCTTCCAGAGAATAATTGAGGCCTTGTGTATGTTTGACTTTTAATTTTCTCGAAAAGAATCCAATGAACGCTTCCAGTTTATGTATCCTGAGGTGGTGAGGGTGTCCCTTTGATCCCTTGATTGCTTTGGTTTGCCATATAATCTACAACTAAAGCAGAATGCTGCATTGGCAGTTGTAGAATATTCGAGCCATTTAAAAGTATCAAACCAACTTGGTTGAAATGATCTCTTTTGCTGGCCAAACATGCCGGATGGAAAGCAGTGATGTCTCACTTGCGTTGGCCCTGTATCTGCAGTCCCTAAATCAGTTCCCCAGTTACCCATTGACTCTTGTCTGTTCTGATGTTCCTGTTCATTGTTCTGTTGTATCTCCTTCTTGTGTGTCCCTTTCTCCTGTTCTCCTTTCTTCATCCTCTACTCTGTTTGGCTCATCTGTGATGACTGTGTAGGTAAAGACAAACAAGTATTTTAAGTCAATCAGTTTCCAGCTCTGTCAAATAAATGAATTTCAAGATACATACATTTGTCTTCATTAAAATGAGTGTCACCACACTGTCACAAGATGTAATACTAAGCAATTGAAAATAGTTAAATTTACATTGGAAACCTCTTCTAGATATCACTGTTAAGAGTAGTTATCTGCCAATAGGACAGAATCATTCCTATACAAATGCAGTTTGAGTAATTCACTTAATATATTTACTTAAAACTTTAATATAGTCATTTTCACTTAATACTCTAATATAGTCATCTTTCTGCATTCAAAACTAAGGAAAGCTGTACAATTTGACATGATAATGAGGAAAAAAGGCCTCCGACAATGCAGATCATTTTTTGATCATATACATTTTAAGATGGGGGTCAAGGCTTAATATGTGGGAGCATATGTCCCTTGCCCCCTTTCAGGAACCCCACTGGATTAGCTTTGATCTGAAATATTTGTATAAATAGCTTGTTAGCTGGCTGTCCATCTCATAATGTTCACATAGAAACTAGCTGTCAATAGGAAATATCAATCAGAAGAATTATATTTTCATGCAAAATCTTTCACAAAAAGAGGTTGCAAATTTAAATTCAGGTGTTGTTCTGGCAACGTCAGTGGCCAAACAGCCACATTTCCTGCTGCAAATAAGTTCAAACGTGCTGTCGACACATAAACCAGTGGCAACTATGCCACCATTTCAGCTGACTTTTCTCAGAAATACTGTCACATAACATCCATATATTTCAGTGCTAGGTTGATGCTTAGCTAAGCTAACTATGAAACACTTTAACTGACAGGACTCAGGAATCAGGATCAACTGTGTACTACTGTAAGGTAGCTTCTAGCTTCATGTCGAACACTGACAGTAAGTCAACATTTCCCAGAGAGCTTTCTTTGAAATCACCAAGTAACGCAAAAAAACACAACATTTATATTGTATGACAAAGTGTTTATTTAATATATCTGTCTAGCTATAGCTACTTGCTAACGGTTTAGCTTACCCGCGCGATTCAAAGTAACGTCAACGCAGCTGTAATTTATGCTTTGCTTACATGTTCGCATAACTTGTAAGTTTACTGACAGGTACATACCTTGTTCACCTGGCTCAGGTGGTGGCTCTGGGGTTGTTGTGTGAGCCACCACTTGAGAATTGCCGTCTTTTTTATAAAAAAAATCCGGGGCTGACAGTTTAAAGTTTAAACATTCTCACAGAGGAGAGGTACGTACCTGTCAGCCAATAAAACACGTTTATTTCCATGCAACTCTCTGATTGGTCTGGTGGCGTCGTCTTGCCTCTGTGTTGCATTCACTGAACATGGGAAATTACAATTCTGCCGTCCGTCCTATAGGTAAAGTAGGTTAATGTATTATATTATTGAGGGAGAATTTGTCCGGGGCTAAAGAAAAAACATCATGCCTACCCCAGGCGACGCCCATGGTGGTGCCGAGAGACGGGAGTCGGAGGCGGGGTATCGAAGGTACAAGCTAGACTTTTATTAAGCATCTGCAACACATATAAACACTTCAAGCCCGGGAAGCGAAGACCGGCGGAAATAGGAAGTCCGGCTCAATCAAATATCCGTGCAGAACAGTACCCCAACCCATAGATCCGCGGGTGAATAATGTCAATCACCACACAAGCCCCCCCAGTATTCACCCATAGTTAAAATCCTCGTGCCTTGGAGGAAGTACCACCCGACCACGGCGCGTACGGACCACAGGGGCCGAGGAGGGCGGGGCTGCAGGCGAGGGCAGGGGCGCCAACGAGGACATCGACGTCGAGGCGAGGGGAACGGCCTCGGGCCAGCGGGTCGTCCTGTCCACCATCGTAAACAGGTAGGTGAAACCGTGAGAGGGGGGAAGCGGACCCAAGAAGTTGACATTGACATGGTCAAACCTCCTCTCAGGAACTGCAAAAAGTTCAAAAGGGGCCCTAGTATGGCGGTGGCCTTTGACCCGTTGACAGGCCACTCACAAGTCGACCCAGGACCTTAAGCCCCTGCCACACGAACTTCTGTGACAACAACTTCACGGACGGCTTCCTACCAGGGTGGGAAAGATTGTGAACCGCCTCAAAAACGGGTCGGGCCAGGCAGCAGGGACCAGCGGTCGAGGCTGGCCCTTGGAGACGTCACACCACAGCTTTGCGCCAGAGTCACCGACTGTGACCACCTCCAGGCGTAATCCCGTGACCGAGGCCTTAAGGGTCTGGACCCCGTGGTCAGAGGCCTGGTCAGCGCCCATGCGGAGGTAATCGAGGCCCAGCTGCACAGCTCCGATGACCGCTCTTGAGAGGCAGTCCGCGACCACGTTAGCCTTGCCAGCGATGTGTTGTATGTCCGTGGTGTACTCGGAGATGTACGAAAGCTGGCATTGCTGTCAGGCGGACCATGTCTCGGCCACCTTGGACATGCAGAAGGTCAGTGGCTTGTGATCCACGAACGCCGCAAACTCCCGGCCCTCCAGCAGGAAACGGAAGTGGCGAACCGCCAAATAGAGACCAAGGAGTTCTCTGTCGAAAGCGCTGTACTTGCGCTCCCTGAGAGTCAACTGGCGGCTGAAAAAGGCGAGCGGTTGCCAGGCACCATCGATCCATTGTTCATGCACCGCGCCCACTGCGTAGTCAGACGCGTCGGTGGTGATAGCGATGGGCGCCCTGTGTGACGGGTGAGCCAACATGGCGGCTTCGCTCAGGGCGGCTTTGGTGGCGTTGAAAGCAACCTCCCTTTCAGCCGTCGAGTCTATGGCCTGGCCGGGGAAATTGTCCTTGAGGGCCTCGTACAGCGGGCGCATGGTGTGGGCCGCCCGACGGATGAATTGGTGATAAAACGTCACCATCCCGAGGAACCCTCGGAGCGCCCAAGCTGTAGGCGGTCGTGGAAAGGCAGAGACAGCCTCCACTTTCGACGGGAGGGGGGCGGCCCCATCCTTGCTGATGAGGTGCCCGAGGAAATGGATGGAGGACAACCCGAACTGAAACTTCGCCGGGTTGATAATCAGGCCGTGTTGGTTGAGCCTCGCGAAAAAGACCCGGAGATGTGCCTGGTGCTCTTCGGAGGAGGAGCTGGCGACCAGGATGTCGTCTAAATAGACCAAGATGAATGGCATGTCTCTGAGCGCTGAATCCATAAGCCGCTGAAAGGACTGAGTTGCGTTCTTAAGTCCAAACGGCATACGCAGGAACTCGAAAAGCACAAACGGCGTAATTACCGCCGTTTTGGGGACGTTCCAGGGGTGCATCGGCACCTGGTGATAGCCCCGCACCAGATCCACCTTGGAGAAAACCAGCTTGCCCGCCAGGTGTGCAGAGGAGTCCTGGATGTGAGGGACCGGGTAGCGGTCTGGCGTAGTGGCGTCATTAAGGCGGCGGTAGTCACCACACGGTCGCCAGTCACCGGCTGATTTAGGGATCATGTGAAGCGGTGAAGCCCAAGGGCTGTCTGAGCGGCAGATGATGCACAGACGCTCCATGTTGACGAACTCCGACTTGGCGACTGCCAGCATGTCAGGGCTGATCCGCCGGCCCTAGCATAGACAGGGGGGCCTTCAGTGTGAATGTGGTCTCTACCCCGTGTTTGGTAGTGGCAGCGGAAAAGGTGTTTCCCGTTACCTTGTAGGTGCAGGGGGGAGGGCACATATTCGCTTTCGCCCCTTAGCGTGCACAGTAATAACATAGGCCAGGGCTGGAGTTGCTGACGTTGGCCCCGGAGCTTCTGCTAGGTGGCATGCCTGTACCAGGGAAGGTGCCGCTGCGTGTCGGGGCCAGCACCTCCGGGGTAAAACGCTGTGTTGCCAGGAAGAACCGGTCGGCTTCTTCGGCCAAAGCGCGGGGCTCAGTAATAGCCGTGTTAGTGAGCGCTGTCTGCAGCCGCAGATGTCTCCCAAAACTCCAGCAGTTTGAAAAAAACGGCGTTACTTGCCATGCTCGGTTCAGTCTCGGATCCTTCAACAAGACTTATGTCTGGGTCACCAATGTGGTGCCGAGAGACGGGAGTTGGAGGCGGGGTATCGAAGGTACAAGCTAGACTTTTGTTAAGCATCTGCAAACACATGTAAACACTACAAGCATGGGGAAGCGAAGACCGGCGAAAACAGGAAGTCCGGCTCACTCAAATGTCCGTGCAGAACAATACCCCAACCCATAGATCCGCGGGTGAATAATGTCAATCAGCACAATACAAACATTTTTTTCGAAGAATAACTGATTATTAATTATACAAATATATATTAAGAAAATGTATTAAGCTGTATGATTAATTTGTCATATTTTCCATCGTAATGTACTCATCATTTAAAAAAAAAAAGTGCAACAGGGGGGTCCCCGCCAGAGGATAATGCTATATGGGGGTCCTTGGCATGGCAAAGTTTGGGAACTCCTGGCTTAGCCGACCTCCATTCAGAAAACATGCATTTTAAAAGGTTTTTCGCCTGCCGTCTGTCTGCAGGCTTGTCAAAGCATTAATTCATGGTTTTTACTAACCTCCTACAGTGTTACAGGTAACATTTTTAATCGGCACAGTATTGGTATCACTCTCTCTCGCTCAGGAACAGCTGATCGCTGCACTGAGCTGTCCCTCCCTCCCTCAAGGTGTGTGTGTGTGTGCGGGTGTGGGTGTGTCTGTGTCTGTGTCTGTTGCCCCTTTCACACCAACGCGTTTTCAGCTCCGGCTCGGAGCTGGAGCCTGAAAAGTACCGGTTTTTCCTGTTCACACCGCAGAGGCGCCGCCTCTTAGCTCCGGAATCCGGTTCACTTCCAGCTCCAGAAAATTGTCGGTCTAGAGGCAAGAGCTTCGGAGCTAAGAGGCGGCGTCGCTTACGTCTCTCTTACGTCAAGGCGTGCAGGAAACTAAACCCACCTGCCCTGAACATTGGTCGACTGAAGAGTCTCGTCATGCCTGCCTACAAGCAGTAGTGCTTATAAACACATTTTATAAAGTCAGGCAACACTAACCAGGCTTTGTGTGATTCTGTTTATTTGTACCTTACTTTGACCATCGTTCACTGTTATTGATCATTGTGGAGAACAGGCAGACGTTTTGTTTTGTATTATAGCAGCTATCGGATGGAATCAATACATTGGCTGCACAGGTTGTCGTGTCCGACTATCACAAGTAGAATCATAATAAAAATACGCCGGTAAAATGTGCCTGTAGAAAACGGTTTATGCCACAATAGGATAGCAATAGCAAGTAGTTAGTTTAGCTTCGGTTGCTATGCTAACATCACCCATTTTATACCAGAGAAACTTTCATAACAGCGTTGTGATGCCAAACAGCATCAATTCAGACTGACACACATTAACTTAAAGAGCCTGTGACACGATTTTCCCCCATCATCCAAACCCATCAATTTGAGTAAATATTGTCCCCTTGAAAACCGTTACTGAACTGATTTTGGATATTTGTACTTTGATAACCATTAATCTGCCCTTCAATGTTGACCATTTCCTGGATCTTCTCGGGGATTCTTCAAGTCCCGCCAAATTATGGGTGACGTCAATGCGGGCACAGCGCTCCAGCTGCACCGTTCAGGATCCCAGCATCTACATGTAAACGCACGATGGCGCACACAGCAGCAAGCTCAGACAGCGATGACAGTTTAATTTTGAACGTGTCTGAGAGCTCATATGAGGCTGAAGGATCGGTGTATTTTGTATCTGTTACAAGTTTAGGAATTAGGTGCGTCAATATGGGCGATCATACGGTCATGTAGCCAGTGGTGGACTGGGACTAAAAATCAGCCCGGGACTCTCGACCGGCCCACTTCGGTACCACTAGTAAATTGTCAACGGGGGGAGTGGGGGATGTGCTAGTGACTTATCCGACCGGCCCACTTCGGTACCGGCCCATCGGGATTCGTCCCGATGGCCAGTCCGCCACTGCACCCAGCCCAGCCCACGTAAACTGTCAACGGGGGGAGCCTCGCTGCGGGGAAACGGTGGACCTAGTGTCCCGATCGGAGTGGGAATAATAATAATAATAATAATAATAATAATAATAATCCTTGCATTTTATCCATTAATTTCCCCAACATTGTGGTAAAAAAAAACACACGTTTAATCCATGTTGGTGTACTACTACAACCAGTGGTTTAGTGGGGATGTTTTTACTGGGTGGACGGGGTGGTGGGTGGACGGGAGACACTATGAACGCGCTCGTGAACTGTCATCGGGGGGGGGGGGGGGGGGGGGGGGGGGGGGCTTGGGGACCTCTGTGTCGCCTGTCAGCGCAACTTACATGATGCCGTTTAGACAATATAATAATAAAGGGCGGTGCCGGCTGTCAGCGAACCGATCCGGCCTTTCTGCGCGACTATCACTCAAATGCGGGACATAGTCTCAATGTGTGGGACGCGGGACAAATAATAAAAATGCTGTGTGTGCAGTCCCGCACAGTGCGGGACACCTGGTCACCCTACACAAACAGTTCTGCCCCTCACACACACACGCTTCAAATCAAGTTGCATAAATGCTTGAGCTACGTTTCTATTATAATTACTGTGAAATCTGCCTATTATGTTTTTGTCATTATTACAACAAACACACACTTGCAACTGATAACACTGGCAATGATTTTAGATGTATTAGACTATTAAAAAAAGAAATCATGCTTCAAATAAGTGGGGGTACGGCGTACCCCCGCGTCCACGCCCACTACACCACTGACTGCAACTACAAAAAGCTAAGGTTTGTTTTCTCATCAGGAAATGCAGACCGGCTCAAACAAAAGATGTTTAAATCATTAGCCTCACGATCATTTAATGTATCATATGTTCGCCGAATTGACATGAAAGCACTAATAAATGTAGTTTCATCCACTTGAGTTTACAAAATAATCGATTTGTTTTCATATCACATCCGACGGGAGGAAATTCAGCAGCTCTCACTACCGATTTTTAATCCTAATTTAATCATCATCTTCACCACGATCATTTATGTTTATGTTCGCCGAATTGACATGAAAGCACTGACAAATATGAATATACTGTAGTCAACTTCATTAAAATGTTATTAACGTGCCTAAACTCAGTAATTCACCATTTCTACGCATGACAACACACTTTGTCCGTGTTTGGCTCTCTCGCCGCACAGTGAAGCGTTCCCGCATTGACGTCACTTCCGGCTTCCCCCAAAACCTCAAAATGAGTCGAAGGAATTTCCCGCGATGTTCGAAATTATTGATATTTATCGGAACGGTATCGCTTTTTCTTTTTTAAACTGATGGTTCGAGATTACTAGTAGCCCACTATTTCATTGCACAACAGTTGTTCGGTTCGTGTCACAGGCTCTTTAAGGGGAACTGGGGATATGTATCAGCTGCTTGTGTGACAGTCAGACAGTGAATACTTTAGAGCGGCCGCTGCAGTGTGAGCTAATCGGGAGCTAACGGGAGAATAAACTCCCGTGGAAGAGCAGCATGCAGCACTGCAGCGGTCGGTAAATGCCGCTGAGACTCTTTAATAAACAATGAACTACGGCACTCTGGAGAAAAGCATAGATTTGGAGAAGTCGTTATTTAATTTAATCTGGCTTCGTGTGATTAAAAGCAACACGATCATTGACCCGATGCAGTCCCCCATTGTTGTTGTTGTGAGCGCCGTAACGCCGTTGGGGAGCAAATCAGCGGCGTAAACGGTGACGTCATGACGCAGCAGCGGCAGCTCTGGGCGGTGTGAACAGAGCGGGAGCAGAAAAGAGAAACCGGAGCTGAAACAGAAAAGCTCCCGCTCGGAGCTAGAAAGGGAAACGCGCTGGTGTGAAAGCCGCATGTGTGTCTCATTCACTGTCCCTCAGGTTGTAGCATGTTTCGATTGCTAGTTTGTGGCTTGTATGTCTTGTGAACGCAACGCTGGCATAATATGATGTGGCCTGCTGACATGGCCTCTAATAAACACACAGGATTAAAATAATACGTGTTTAATTCAGCCCAGATGCGGGGACTGCAGGCCAAATCCATTAATGCGGCATATATCGAAGTTGTTCAAAGTTGCACCGGTATGAGGCGCAGTGAGAACCACGCAACTGTCAGACTAGACTTGAGAATGGGCACATTTAAATTTCAGGAGAATAATGAAGATGTGATTGGTTGTTCCACTCCGTTTCTCACGAGACCAGCGCACTGCTGTTTACATTAGTGTGGACTGGACCGACTGAAACTGACGGCAAGGTTAATTATTGTGGAAGGATGGAACCCCATCCTGCAACAAAAGGCAGCAAAATGTGCTAAAATCACTGATTTATTCAGAACCCCCCGTATGGTATAGAACAGGGGTGGCCAACCAGTCAGAGGTTAAGAGCGAAAAAAATTCTATGTTACTGCAAAGAGCCACATCAAACACACAGTCACTTATACCGCTTGTTTCAGTTTTTTGTTTTCTGGAGACAAGATTTCAACCACGTCACTGCTGCATTTTTGTGGCATTGGGATATATATTTTTTAAATCCTCTGGAGCAGAGAGAGGAGCTGTGGATTATTGTTATTGATTAATGCATCAGTGTTTCTTAGGGTCAAAAACACTAAACTCACAACTTAAAATGAAAGTGTTTAGTTTATTTAATAAAAGAGCACATGTTCAATGTGAAAAGTGACAGTAGTTATAGATTATTTGCAATTTGGTGCTATATATATATATTTTTAAAAGATTATATATATATATTTTTTAGACACCTTGAATGCCAGGGGGGGCGCGGGACTTTGTTGGCGGGGCGCAGCGCCCCCCCAAGAAAATGGTAGGGGAAACACTGGATAGTGTTTAATCAACGATAGGTCCTCTGTCCTTAGACCCTCTATCCTTAGACCCTCACATCGTACAAGGAAAAACTTCCAGAGAAGAACCCCACAGTTTAAAGGGAAAAATGGGAGAATCCTCAGGGAGAGCAACAGAGGAGGGATCCCTCTCCCATGACGGACAGACGTGCAATAGATGCCGTGTGTAAATCGAAAAGATAATACATTTACAACATAGGTAGACCAAATGTTCGGAAATGCATGTGTCTATAATAAGAAGACGAATCAACGACGATGTCAGCAATCTTGTGGGAGCCATCATTACATTACATTACATTGCATTTAGCTTTTATCCAAAGCGACTTACAATAAGCACATTCGACCAGGAAGATACAACCTTGAAGAATACAGAATCATATAAGTACATCAGGTTTCATAGAGCCAAACATTTCAAGTGCTACTCAACTGGCTATAGATAAGCCAGTCCTTTATTAGTATATAAGTGCTCTGTTAGCAGTTCTTTGTTAGTAATTCTATCGCTCGAAGTGGAGTCGAAAGAGATGAGTTTTCAGTCTGCGCCGGAAGATGTGCAAGCTATCTCCTGTCCTGATGTCAATGGGGAGCTCATTCCACCCTTTTGGAGCCAGGATAGCAAACCCACGTGTTTTTGCTGATGGGAAATTGGGTCCCCCTCGCAGTGCGGGTGCAGCGAGCTGTTTGGCCGATGCAGAGCGAAGTACACGTGCTGGGGTGTACGGTTTAACCATGTCCTGGATGTAGGAAGGGCGAGATCCATTCGCTGCATGGTATGCAAGTACCATTGTTTTGAAGTGGATTCTAGCAATTACTGGAAGCCAGTGAAGGGAGCGGAGGAGCGGCGTGGTGTGGGAGAATTTAGGAAGGTTGAAGACCAGACGAGCCGCTGCATTCTGGATGAGCTGCAGAAGTTGGATGGCACATGCAGGTAGACCAGCCAGGAGGGAATTGCAGTAGTCTAGGCGTGAGATGACGAGAGCCTGGACCAGAACCTGCATTGCTTTCTGGGTCAGGAGGGGACGTATCCTCCTGATCTTGTAAAGCGTGTATCTGCAGCAGCGGGTTGTAGCAGTGATGTTTGCAGTGAAGGACAGTGTGTTATCTAGGGTCACACCCAGATTCCTTGCAGTCTGAGTCGGGGAAACAACAGAGATGCCGATGTTGATTGTTAGGTCAATCCCATCAGGGAAGTAGTATGGTGAGAGTCAGGCAGGACCGCAGAGACAGGTTCAGCCACGACTTGAAGTCCAGGACTCAGATCCAGAACTCAGGATCCAGGACACACGACCACAGCAACAGGATTAGCCTCGACTCAGAATCCCGGCGTATATATGGACACAAAAAATAGATTTGGGGGAAGCTGGGTTTATCGGAACATGAGAGTACACAGGTACAAACAGACAGAAAGACGGAGTAAGGTGCCCCCCCCCCAACAGTCCAAGCCTATAGCAGCTAAACTAACATGTCTACATACATGAACTCCTTTAGGATAGGTTGAGGGAAAAGGGTAGCAAGTAAGAAGTAGCAAACAGAGGTGGAGAGGCACACGCAGGGAGAGAGGTCCCCACTGGAACCTGAATTGGTTAGAGCAGTGGTTCTCAACCTTTTTACACCAAGTACCACCTGAGAAAATAGTTGGCTCTCCAAGTACCACCATATGACCAATGTTAAAATACAGTCCATGCAGGACTCGGAGGCAAATGTATATAGTTTTTTCTCTCTCTCTCTCACTCTCACTCTCTCTCTCTCTCTCTCTCTCACTCTCTCTTACACTCACCACAAGTGAGAATATAAAGAACAAAATAATAACTTATTCTCACACAACAAATGTCAACTGTACACACATGTCATTTCCTGGACCTATACCAAAGTGTGAATGTAGGCCTCCTGCAACAACCCACATCGTAACAGAAAATGTCCTATTGGGAATTCTGTTCCACAATAATAATGAAGCCTCCAGGAGCAGATGAGCCTAAGGGCTAATAGCTCATCTTCAGTCTGCTGATGTTTGCTATTGCCATTTCTGTGGTGGCAAAGTAAAAAAGAAAAGAGATAAGAAAAAAGACAACAATTAAGGACAAGTGTGTGCTTTTTCAGCGTTTGACCTCGGTCACAGCCTTCTCTCCATTATTTGAGCAAATACCTTCTTCCTGAGTCACTTCTGTCCTCCATCACAGCGGCTGTGCATATCACTTTTGCGTTGCTTGCGGATCCTGCGATCGGTTGATGACTGTCCTCCTCCTCATTCACTTGTTCACTTTCGCTGGTAATATTCTCCTCTGTACCTCTCTTCTGAATACCTCCCGTTTTGAGCCACGTTTTTAACATCATTCAGCTTTCTTCTTTCTTTAGCTTGCTTGCAACGTTAGCGGGTAGTAAGGTCGTAATTAGCAACGCCCGAAATAAAATAAAATAAATGTTTTCGTTTCTAAATCTAAAAACAGCAATAGCCTATTAGAACTAATTTAAACCACAGTTTCAATTATCTCAAGCTTATTTTCATTCGTTGTAGTATTTTGATCGTATGATTTATTTTGTAATTAATGTTATTCAATCAAGCCTCAAACTGATGGCACTTGTCCCTATAGCCTGTTTTAAATTGAAGTTGTCTGAGGTCCTTACCATCAGCTGCTCTTGCAGTAATAATAGTGTACCTTAATTTCCCAAATGTGCACAATGTAGTGACTGCGTTTCGTCTTTTTGTTTACTTAGTTCTGTTTCCTGTATTTTATATGTCTGTGTTATGTGTAAAGGTTAAATGTGGGATAGGTACGTTTGAGAAACCGGCTCGAGATACACTTTTTGTTATATTCCATGGAATGCTCTTAACATCCCGATAGCAATGAATATCTGAAGTGCTTTGACAAAAAATCCTTAAAAAAATGTCATCTGTGGAAGGCTCTGTAAGGAAGTGGCATATTTTTTCCGGTTGTGTATTTTCAAATTCTAGCTCACTCGAGCTGGTTTCTCCAAAAATTACCTACCCCACCTGTGAATACAAAATAAATAAATCTTTTTTTTTTTTTTTATATGTCAGATTCCTCCACGTACCACTAACGGGAGCTGGCGTACCACCAGTGGTACGCGTACCACAGGTTGAGAACCACTGGGTTAGAGGTAAGGAGTAGGTCAGTGGCTACATTCCACACTCCCGGTGACGGGCTAGGCGTTCTCTGCAACCTGTTACCCTCTAATAGAACCTCGAGAGGTCAGAGAGGGGAAAGGTTTTGGATAAAGTTTTAAATATAAGATCTAAGTTTTTACAACATACAACATAGCGTTTTGTGAGTCGGTTGTCGTTGTAGGGTGAAAAGCAAACAGCTGTTTGCTGCGGAGCGAAGCGCGAGCAGGCTCCCGTGAGCGGGAGCGCGCTCCTTCACTACAGACTATTGTGCCACCTAACCATTCGCCATTAATGTTTTTAATACCAGCGGTAACCGACCAAGCGCCGGGCAAAAAACTATCTTCAAATAAAAGAAAGTCACCGGAGGAGTGTTGGGGCAGAATCTCTGCTCCGCGCCGTTCCTATATGAGCGGGTTCTCAAAAGAAGGAAAAATTCAAAGCAGCCAGGATAAGGGTTAAACAATAATCTGCTTTAATGGCAAAAAACATACAAATACTTCACCTAATCACGAAGCACTCTGCAGAGTACTCCGGGCTCAGGTTCTACCACCGTGTGAGACACGTCTCAGGAACGGCAAGTCAAAAACAAGAGCCCCGATCTTCAAAATGATCACAACATTTATACACAGAGTTCACTTCTGAGCGAGCTAGACAGTGAGTTGGCAGTATTCCATTGGTCGGTTTCACTTCTGGGCGGGATCCCAGGTAGTAAGTCCGCAGTTGTTGATTCCATCGTTTGCTTCACTGTGTGTGTGTGTGTGTGTGTGTGTGTGTGTGTGTGTGTGTGTGTGTGTGTGTGTGTGTGTGTGTGTGTGTGTGTGTGTGTGTGTGTGTGTGTGTGTGTGTGTGTGTGTGTGTGTGTGTGTGTGTGTGTGTGTGTGTGTGTGTGTGGGTGGGGGTGTGTGTGTGTGTGTGTGTGTGTGTGTGTGTGTGGGTGGGGGTGTGTGTGTGGGTGGGGGTGTGTGTGGGTGTTTCTGCCCCTCTGCCCTTAGGCAGATCCCCCAATCAATGATTTGGAGTCATGACAGAGGACTCTTTGACAGGACACATACTCATTCCCCCTAAACATCTTCAACACACACAAACATCCTATCATGTATCTTTAACAGAAGTTAATTGTTCTTATCGCTTAATGGCTTCCCTGAACTTCCCTTCACCCCAAAGTCAGCTTACTAGGAATGAATACATTTTATTGATAAGCTCAAAAGGATGTTTATCTTGTTTACTGCTGGGTGACCCAAGTCTCAAGGCCTGCAGGATGTGTAGGAGATAAACATTAATTCTACAAGACTTTAACTGCCTTATATCTGAAAATGTATCTGGGAATTCCCCTGTTGATTGCAAGGAATATTGATAATTAACAGAGAGACCTTAGGGGCCTCTTCTTGGTATCTGCTAGGCAGAAGTCACTCAATGCAGAGATCACAAGTTTAACACACAGGGCTCGACATTAAGGACTGCCCGATGGCCCGAGGCCATCTAGTATTTAGCTCGGGCCATGAAGCCTCACCTGCTGGTTGCCCGATCGGGCAATCTATTATACCAGTATCATGCAGCTCGCGGATCCAGTAATGAGTGACCCGACAGTAAAACTAAACATATCTATAACTAGTTTAGGTAGTTTGAGAGGTAATTAAAATAGCTACGTGTGATATTCTAACCTGAAGTGTGTGTTTTGTTCCGCTCACAGCTGCATGTGATCATGCAGATCTGCGTGTCGACTCGTCAGCAGCAGCTGATCTCTCCCTCCCGTCAGAGTAGACTTCACTCGTGTTTATTTCCATATCGATCAGATCCAGCTAGTTTTAGCTAATGATATGACTACCTGCTTATTAAAAGACCTAAACAATAAGTGTCGCTAATGCAACTGGATGAGGCCACAAAGTATAGCGCAGCATTATACATTTGTTTACATGACCACCGGAACCCCGAGGCATTAGCAACAGATTAACGCACAATCAACCCATACAGCACATCGCTTTCTCCACATTAAGTGTTACACATTAGAATTGACTACTCTTGTCTGTCACATACTCTTTTTGTCTGTCACATAAGTGGCGCAACTGAAGCGGTATTGCGCTAAAGGGAGATTATTTTGACCGGACATTTTGACCGAAGAGATTTAGATTTGCTTGCTAACGGGAACTCTGACGTCGCCATTAGGCTTGTTTGAGACGCGTCGCGGCTCGCCTCGAAAGTAGACGAGAATAGCCGATCGCAGCCGGGGGAGGTCTCAAAAAGCTCGCCTGAAGTCGGACAGCTCCGAGTCGGCTTCTTCTTCTTCTTCTACTTCTTCGCCTTCTTCTTCTTCTTCTCTCGGTTTTTTGGCGGATTGCAAACCACTTTAAGGTGCATACCGCCACCTCCGGAGTCGGCTTGACTCGGTTTGCATTTATAAAGAATGCACACATGTGTTTAATCGTTAATGTCAGATATGTACTAAGTAAATACATTTGTTCCTGCTCAAGATTAGATTCAACTTTATTGTTATTGCACATATTACAGGTACTGAGACAACGAAATGCAGTTTAGCTGCAACAAGTGCAACAAGCAGTAAAGTGAAAAGTAATGTACACAATCTACAGGATAAAATATAGAATGAATTGAATGATGAATAAACAGTGAGGGGTATGGATACACTAGATATACACAGCAGCCTGTGCGCAGTATGAACAGTGTGTATGAATATGCTAAGATATATAAAGTATGAAAACGGTAAGCAGTGCAAGTATAGTATAACATATATAGATATTAATTACATGATGATAAACATTGTGGAACAATGATGAAAAATGTGAATGGAAGTTGCGACGTAAAACTGACACAAAACAACAACAAACTTTTGCCGAGCCAATGGAGAGCTTCATCAGCAGCACGGGGTCAAAACCACCAATGAGCACTCAGCTCGAGATACCAGCGAGTCGTTTCCCATCAAGCATTTCGCCTCCGCAGCCCGTGGAGAGGAACTGCGGCGCCTCGCCTCGCTCTCAAGGCTGCGGGCGTCTTTGTCCCGCGAGATTTCAACGTCTCATGTGAGCGAGCCTCCAGAGCAAGTCGGACAAAAATGACAAACCATCATGCAACGCACGAGCAAGACGTTGATCGAAATTGCGCAGGTCTGCGCAGGTCTCGCTTGTCTCAAACAAGCCTAGTGTGTGTGCTTCGCGGATGCACTCGGCTGCTCGGGTCTGCTCAGTCAGCTTCTGGATGAGGAGGCATTCCTTCGAACAACTTACAGGAGATAACATTACAAACATTTTTAACAGGGGCCATAATAGCGTAAATAATGTTTGTTTTGGCAGTTATGACTGCATGTAATGTTTTCTACTTTTTTACATCTGGGAAGGCATTTGCCTTCATCTGATGGAAAGTGTCTTGACCAACAACTAAAGTATTTATTATAGCTATGCAGGGCATGCAAGCGAGCAAACACAAACAAGTGAAATGAAGAATACAATTGAAATTGTAATATTGTGGTGGTTCATCTTATAATTCAGTCTATAGAATGCTCCAGACAGCATCTAAGACCTGCAAAAATCTAAATGTTCTAGGGCGAGGCCCCCCAAACCCTTCGTGCGTCATTTCGTCCGCGCGCATTTTTCAGGGCAATCTCTATTGGGCTCAGGGCCATCTGTAAATTAGCTTAGATGGCCCACAGGGACACACATTCTATATAAGGTGACATTAAAAATGAATATACCAGATTGAACTTTCCTGCCATAACACGTTACTTTAATCCTTCAAATAATTCAAATAATACTTCAGGACTTAAAGGAGAGTGACAGGGAGTATGAGAAGAAAAGGGAGAGAACGTTTTAGCCAGCTTGATCGATGGAGTTGGCTTCTAGTGCAGTGACGCGCCCT
The DNA here is from genome assembly GCF_949606895.1 of Notothenia rossii. Taxonomy (NCBI): domain Eukaryota; kingdom Metazoa; phylum Chordata; class Actinopteri; order Perciformes; family Nototheniidae; genus Notothenia; species Notothenia rossii. The sequence goes on along the minus strand of NC_136907.1, from coordinate 43,750,020 downwards.
AAAATCCTTTTATAATCTATCGATTAGATGTATGATTTGAAAATTATAAAAGTAGGGTAGACATGTGGAGATTATCCGGCTGAACAAAACGTGCATTTATCAAACAGGTTTGTTTTCCATAGACCTTATTTCCGGCTATTTTCCAAAACCCTTTGGAGAAATCCCATTGCTTTTTGTCAAGGAAACCAGCAGCTTATACTTCCTGGTTTTAGGACACGTCACTGCACCTCTCAATATGATGCCAATATAAACAAGGTCTTCTGTCGGCTCTATACATCAATGCCGACCTATGCTGACAAGTAAGTGAAGAGTAGAAAATATAAAAGGTATTGGCTTTAGGGAAATGTCCCAGCAGTTTAGGATAATGAAGGTTCTAATCTAATCTATTACATAGCCATTACATTTCTAACTCCTAATGACAGGAAGGCAGAAAGCGCATTATACAAATAATAATATTCATAATAATAGCTGACATTTTTTAACAATGACCACAATATCATTATTTTAATAAACCAAATATGAACAATTGAGGAAATGAGGAAGAACTGATGATTCAAATGTTGTAGTACAAGTAGTAATGTAGTTAGTGCATAAATTACTATTGCAACAAATGTGTTCATTTTCTTCATTATAAGTCGATTTTCTTTGGACGAATGCTCCGGGCCAGTGGTTACAATGGTGGGGCCAGTAATAATACAATTCCACCGGCCCGGAGGGCCAGTGGCATTTTACCCTTAATGTCTACCCCTGATTTGCTACCGTAATTTCTCGTTTGGAATATGAGGAAATGAACTGCGGTCTGGCTCTCCCAGCTTGCACGCGGTTTGATTGGCTAGCGCTTGTACTAGCGGGATTTGCATAAACGGGATTTGATTGGCTGATGCCAGCTTCGAAAGCATTGGGAGCATCAAAAGTTGAACATTGCTCAACTTTTGATGCTCACGATGCTTGGAAAGCCATGCTCCGCTCCCCACAATGCAGTTCAGCAAAGATTAAAAATCTTCTACATCACCCCATTCAAGTTAATGGGCGAAGCTTTGAAAGATTTTTTTCATGCCTGTGTGTGGACGGGCCGTAAGGCAGACAGAACAGGAGTAATGTGGTCCCTTTTCCTAACTCTAGTTCGTACACGTGCTGCAGCATTTTGAATCAGCTGAAGCGACTTGACTGACTTCTTGGTACACCCTGATAATGAAGAGTTCCAATAATCCAGCCTTGAAGTAACAAATGCATGGACTAGTTTCTCTGCATCGTTTTGAGGCAAGATATGCCTAATTTTGCCAATGTTGCGTAGATGGAAGTAGGCGGTCCTTGAGATTGATTTTATGCGGGCGTTAAAGGATAAATCCTGATCAAATATAACACCAAGATTCTTTTCAGTCTCACTGGAGGCCAAATGAATGCCATCCATAGTTAGTATATCTTTAGATAGTATGTTTCGTAGATTATTTGGGCCGAGTACAATAACTTCCGTTTTAGTCGTGTTTAACATCAAAAAGTTTAAGGTCATCCACGTTTTTAAGTGCTTGAGGCAGTCTTGAATTTTATTTAGGTGATTGGTTTCATCAGGCTTGATGGATAAATATAGTTGAGTATAATCTGCATAACAGTGGAAATGTACAGAATAATTCCTTAATGGAAGCATATATAGTGTGAACAAAATAGGTCCAAGCACTGAGCCCTGTGGCACTCCATGGCTAACTTTGGTTTGCATGGAAGATTCATCGTTGACACACACAAACTGAAAGCGTTCAGACAAATAGGACCTAAACCAGCTTAAAGCAGTTCCCTGTATGCCAACTAAGTGCTCTAGTCTTTGCAATAGGATATCATGGTCGATAGTATCAAATGCAGCACTGAGATCGAGCAAAACAAGAATAACAAGTCCCTGGTCAGAGGCTATTAGAAGGTCATTTGTGACTTTAACCAGAGCTGTCTCTGTGCTATGATGTGTTCTAAAGCCAGACTGAAAATATTCAAATAAATCATTGTTTTTTAAGTAATCACACAATTGTTTTGCGACTGCTTTCTCAAGAACTTTTGAGAGGAATGGGAGATTAGAAATAGGTGTATAATTGGCTAAAACCTCTGGATCGAGGTTGTGCTTTTTAAGAAGAGGTTTTATCACTGCTACTTTAAATGATTGTGGAACATAGCCTGATAATAAAGACATATTCCTAATATTTAATAAAGAAGTGCAAATCGGGTCTAAGATACACGTTGATGGTTTAGAAGAAAGAATCATGGAATTTAATTGTTCAAGGTCTATGGCTGAAAAGCACTCCAGTTCACCATCCAGAGAAATATTAGAGCCCACACTTCCGGGAGCCGCTGATAACACTATACTGGTCAAAGGCAAAAGGTCATTGATTTTGTTTCTAAGAGTAACAATTTTATCGTTAAAAAAGCACATACAATCATTGCTACTGAGTGCTATGCGAATAGAAGGCTCATTCGAGCTGTGGCTCTCTGTCAGCCTGGCTACAGTGCTGAAAAGAAATCTTGCATTATTCTTATTCTCATCTATTAATGAAGAGTAGTACGCTGCTCTCGCTTTACGCAGTGCTTTCTTATATTCATTGAGAGTAATATTCCAAATTAAACGAGATCCTTCAAGTTTAGTGGAACGCCATTATCCTTTCAAGTTGTCTCGACTTTTGCTTTATTTTGCGGGTTTCGGCATTATGCCATGGAGCTAGTCTATGTTGTTTTATTTATTTTTTTTTCATAGGACCAACAGAGTCCAATTTTATTCGCAGCGCATCTGTAGCACTGTCAACAACATGATCAATTTGGGGTGGTGTACATTTTGTGTAAGTTTCCTCCCCTGTGAGAGAGCCTCAGAAATCAACTAGAGTTACAGTTCTATCTCCTTAGAATGCTCATAAAACACACACACACACACACACACACACACACACACACACACACACACACACACACACACACACACACACACACACACACACACACACACACACACACACACACACACACACACACACACACACACACAATTTTGAACGTTACTTCTCTCACGGCATAGTTCACGGCATGGTAGACGACGATCGACAAGATTGTCTGCTCAGTGAGTTCGTTCTTTGGCAAAAATCACACCACCACATAGCGGCTTTGCCCGCCTCGCCCCCGGAACAGCCGTCTTCGTTCCCCCAAACACCGCCACCCCTCGGCGGCCCGCAAGTGCCTGCCCAGGTATATTTAAGTTCCCAACTTGCCTGTATACAGTGGGGTAAGTCGCTAATTTTACAGCTCATGGTTTAAAAACAGAGATTGGCTGGAATTTCCTGTAAACAAGATGCCATCTTCTGCTATGCCTGTAGACATTTCGGTTCAAATACATCTAACTCAGGTGCCTTCACCACAATTGTACCATAGTAGGCTACCAAACGCTGTCTCCTGGAACTCATCTCATTGAGCATCTGGTTTTCGCTATGAGTGGTCGTTTTTTCGAGAGCTCCCGCTTTGGAGGTTATTCCTCACGATTTTTTACATATTTCATCCTCATGACAATATGGATTATGGACTCCTACCTCAACTCATCAATGAGGCAATATCACTTAGAGAAGGAGAGTAATAAAAGCAGGGATAAAATGATCCACACACAATGATTTTTACCTTCTCAATGGCTGGGAAAGGAAACACCTCGCTTTTGGAAGTGCAAGCATTCATGCATTATTAACTGCAAACCCGACGCGAAAGTACTTACCCCCGTCAGGCAAACTAGACCGAAGAAGTATGATCGTCTTGGTCTTATTATTAGCGGGAGACATCCATCTGAATTAGGGCCCGGTGCAGACAAGAAGCCAGTCCTGCAGGCTCGAGGAGCTAGCATCACAACTAGCATCACAACTAGCATCTCTTCCGCTGCAGCAACAATTACGCGACGACAACAGAGACCGTGGAGACAGCGGAGACCGAGGAATCAACGGAGACTTCGACATTCCCCCGGGGACGCCTCGGCAGACAGACACGCATGAGGCAGTAACGAGAGGAAGTGAACCGAGATCCGAGGGAACAAATATCTGCCATGTTGTTAGCCACCCTGCTAGCATATCAACGGCTAAAGCTACAATGGAGCCTCCCTCCCGCCACCATCCCACCGCTCCAAGCAACACGGCAGGCCGCAAGCCGGTTGCTGTAACGGACAAAGACAAATATCTGCAAGCTGACGACATTGTGCATTTAAGCAACAAAAATGGACTACATATTTTTCATCTGAACACTAACAGCCTGAGACACAAACTGGCTGAACTCAGGCAGCTATTCATGAATGGTAAGGCAAGCATATTATGCTTTTCTGAGACCAAATTGGACAATTTCATTACAGATTCAGAGATTGAAATTGAAGATTATCTTGTAGTGAGAAGGGACAGGAACGTGAGTGGAGGTGGTGTCTGCATGTACATACATAAAGACACCAATTTCAAAAACCGTACTGACCTGCATCATGAAAATATTGAATCTGTGTGGGTTGAAATTCTTTTTGACAATGCTAAATCTGTAATAGTCGGGACAATCTATAGACCACCGGAACAGAGTGACTTCTATGATACATTAGATGGGTGTTTGGCTGAGGTGGGGGATGTGGAGACAATTATTATTGGAGACTGGAACACGGATATCCAACGTAAAGACACGTCCGTCTTCAAGTCCTTCAGTAGGATTTGTGATATGCACAGCTTCAGCCAGCTAATCACCCAACCCACCCGGGTATGTGAAACAACACAGACTACCATTGATCTCATTCTGACCTCTGACAAGTCCAAGATCTCCAGTAAAGGGGTTATAGCATGTGGTTTAAGTGATCATTATATGATATTCTGTACCCGCAAAAGGCTAAAACAAAAGGCCGGCTGTCACAAAACAGTCATATCTAGAGACCTCAAAAACTACTCTAGCGAGGCCTTTAACCTAGAACTGGAGAGCCTGGACTGGTCAAATGAGCTCGGTGGTACGCAAGTTGAAGAAACATGGCTTGGTTTCAAAAATAAATTCTCTGCAATACTCAATGATTTGGCCCCCCTAAGAACAACCAGGGTAAAAAATCGCGCAGAGCCGTGGATGCACTCCGGCATACTAACCCCCATGAAAACCAGAGACAAAAGATGCTCTGAGTTTCATAAAAGTCAGTCAATGATTTCCAAAAGCACGAGCAGTGAACTCCTGGCCCACGTGACTGAACTAAAAATTGAAAGAAACAGACTAAGAAATGGCGTAAGCTCCATGATCAAAACTGCCCAAAAGAATTTCATCAATGTCAAAACTGAGGAAAACAAAAATAAACCCCGTGAACTTTGGAAATTACTCAATAACCAGCTTGGCTGCAGTAAAAAACTAAAAACGAGATTTTCGAACTTAAACTTAAAGACAGATAACAGGCTCATCACAGACAAACTGGACGTGGCCAAGTACTTGAACATTTTTTTCACAAACATAGCCACAACTCTTGTAAATAAATTACCCTCCAACTCAGGGCTTTTTGGAGTAGATCACATCATGACCTACTACAAAAACCTAGGGGTACGCAAAGATGATTTCAGTCTAGCAAGGGTAACATCAGCAGAGGTACTCATTAAACTGAGCGCCCTCCAACCTAACAAGGCCACTGGCCACGACAATATCCCCTCCAAATTCCTCAGAGACACAGCAACCGCCATCTCACCAGTCATAGCTCACATAATTAACCTCTCCATAAAACAGGGAAAAGTACCCAAAGACTTCAAAATTGCAAGAGTAACCCCCCTGCACAAAAAGGGCAACAAATTGGACCCAGGCAACTACCGCCCTGTTTCTATACTTACCTCCATCTCGAAAGTCATGGAAGAAATAGTATATGAACAGGTCGAAAAGTACCTCGCGGACAAGAAACTAATCTATGAATTTCAATCTGGCTTTAGAACATCCCACTCCACTGACACATGCCTTCTTTATTTAAACGACCACATCAAACAAGAGGTGGACGAGGGCAAATACTGCGGCATGGTGATGCTGGACCTGCAAAAGGCTTTCGACACTGTCAATCACCCCATTCTGATTGACAAGCTAAAAGCAATTGGTTTTGATAAACTATCGGTGAGCTGGATGCAATCCTACCTGGAGGGGAGAGAACAGATGGTGGAGGTAAACGGTACTCTGTCCCCCCCCCCCTCCCAGTGAGCTGTGGTGTTCCACAAGGAAGCATATTAGGTCCGTTACTGTTCCTAATTTATGCAAATGACATGTCATCAGCATGTGACTGCAACTTGTTCCTGTTCGCGGACGACTCAGCCCTGCTGGTCTCTGACAGGAGCAGATTGCAGGTTGAAAAAACCCTCAGCTCCGAGCTCGGCAGAATCTGCACCTGGCTCGCCGATAATAAATTATCATTACACCTGGTAAAACAGAGTCCATTCTCTTCGGTTCGAAACATAATCTCAACAAATCCGACGACTTCTCAGTTGCAGTGGGTGACATTATTGTCACAAGTAAGAAGGAAATTACATACCTAGGATCTATTCTTGAGGCAAACCTCTCCTGTGACAAAATGGCATCCAATGTAATAAAAAAAGTCAATCAAAGAACTAGATTCCTATACCGGATCTCCTCTCTGGTAAACAAAAACACCCTGAAAACTCTGGCAGGAGCACTCATTCAAGGGTACTATGACTATGCTTGCATGTCATTGTACCATAGCACCTCCAAGGCGCTAAAAATAAAACTTCAAACATCACAAAATAAACTGGTCAGACTACTGCTTGACCTTTCATCTAGAACCCACCTCACCTCTGCCCACTTTGATAACCTAGGATGGCTTAGAGTAGACGACAGAGTACAGCTACTTGCAATGGGCCTGGTCTACAAGATCCAATACACCTCTATGGTACCCATGTACATGTCAAAATTCTTCCCAAAGGTCAAGGAATATCATGATCATAACACCAGAGGGAGCTCCACAAATCATGTAAAACCCAGATTTGGCACAAAAAAAGGGGAATACACGTTTCGCAATTATGCCACATCAAGGTGGAACGCTCTTCCCACTACTGTAAAGGAAAGTAAAACTATACTTACCTTCAAAACCTCTCTTAAAGAGCACCTTCGGGGGAGAGCATTGCAAAACTGGCTCCGGTAATGGTACAAATCTCAACCTGTCGTACAATGGACAGCTTCCCCCCCCATCTATGTATATACTTGCATTTTAGACGCTGTTACTAACTGTATATCTGTAGACTTGGTAGGTCTTAAATGTCCGGTTAGGATGTATTAGAACGGAATCTAAAATGAAATTTGTAAGTAAGCCATCTGTATGTAAAAAAACACCTGTATGTAAATTGTAAATAAGCCATCTGTATGTCAAATATGTCTTGTATGTCTTAAATGATATGATGAATTGGAAATGGGGGACCCTGATGTAAACAAGACGAAAGTCTTTCTCTGGTCTGCATCCCCTTAACAATTGTATGTTTTGAGCTGTACTGTACTGTACCCAATATACAAGCTGTTATTAAACTTTTTCAATCAATCAATCAATCAATCTGAGTAACTCACTAAAAATTAAATACTATATGACAATAAAACAAGAATAGAGTTTAAAAGGGGAGTGATTTGTAAATAAAGAAAAAGTAAATCTGTTAACAGTTCTGTTTCATATGGATGTTGAGAGATGTATCCATAGATCTCTTCATTTTGCTCTCAAAATGCACCAGATTGATGCCACCAGCATTATAGGATATAGGCTATATGACTTTGAGCCAAATTCTTGTTTTTGGGCTGTATAAATAAATTGACTTGAAACAGTTGCTGATTTAGAGTACTGGCACCTTTGGTATTCCAATTCAAGCACTGATTAAAGTGTTATCAAAGCTGGTAAAGATGCAGCTAGTTTGAATGACTTTGTTGATTATATTTCACATCATTAATCCAAATCTGTGAAGTAACTAAAGGTATTAAATACATGCAGTGGAGTAAAAGTACACCATTTACCTCTGAATTGAAGAGGAGAGAAGTAAAAAGTAGCAAAACATTGAAAAACTCAAGTAAAGTATGAGTACTTCAACATATCTTTGGACATTATTTGGATTTTGCTCCTACATTATTGCACATATTCTCTATACATCATTCCGTGAGTTTATGCACATTTATTTGACACTATATTGCACATTCCTACACAAACTGTTAAGCTCTTCTATTTTAAAACAGATACATTGTTCATATTTCTATGGTCATGTTTGTTGTTAGTCTTATTTTTCACTAAAAAAATGTGAATGTTGAACCTAGTTGAGATCAGACAGTTTTTGAAATTAAATGAAGTTTGAGCATCAGGTGGAGTTCCTAGAGAATCCACCAGAGGTCAGTGTGCACTTGTCCATCGTAACACAGAATGATGAAATCTGAAGAATATTGTATTGGTTCCACTGAGATGAAACTAAAGTCATCTGGAAATTACAAGGGTACATCAATGGAATTATACATTTATACATAATATCAAGGCACTGAGCTAAAGATATTGAAGGGGGGGGGGGGGGGGGGGGGCGTTACTGTGAGAGAGCCTCAAAAATCAACTAGAGTTACAGTGCTATCTCCTGAGAATGCTCATCACACACACACACACACACACACACACACACACACACACACACACACGCGCGCGCGCGCGCGCGCGCACACGCACACACACACACACACACACACACACACACACACATACACATACACACACACAGTTTTGAAGAGGAGAATAAAGGGGGATAGAGTTACAGAGAGAGGTGAGATCGTGCTGGATGGAAAAGCAGAGGCTGCTCTCTTGAACTCTACAGGATGCAGTCAGCTGATGTATTGGAGGTAGATTTCCATAGATCTGTAGTCTGCTATCGACACTACATCTCCCGTTGACTACCCTATTTAGAGGCAATGGACGTCCACTCTCGGGAGACTTCCGAGAGTGGTGCGGTTACCCAAAGTGACAGACCTAATTTTACCCAGGGAAAAGTGGTGAAAATGAGAAAATGTATCCGAAAATAGTGCCTCATAATGCTGTTAGAGTCCCCTGCCAACTCCCCTTACATTCCTCCAGAGTCAAAATAGTCAAATTAACTTTTTGGAAAACCAGTGAGATGCTCCAGGCTCTAGTCTGGTGAGGTTGACTCGAGACACATGTGTGTGACTCGAAGACACATGTGTGTGATTCGAAGACACAGGTGTTGATGCATCTTATGATGGCCAATTTGGCTGTGCCAAGAGCAGCAAAAGATGGACTAATGTTGCAGCATGTCTCCATAACTTGCGCACTTAGGTTATTTCACACCTTCAGAAGAGAGACCGCGAAAACCACCTCTCTGTGGCCCCTCACAGAGCCCCAAACGACGGACCAAATGACCTCCAGGACGTCTCCCTCACATGCGCACATGGGCGCGGGAAGGGGGGTGCTGAGGGCGCTGCAGCACCCCCTAGCGGCAGGCAGGGGGTGCGGAGCTCCCCTGTCTGAATTATTATTTAACGGTTATTGCTGCTCCCGCTGTGCATAATCTGTGTAATATGTAGCCAATAAATTCCACATTGTTGGTAAAATGATATTTTGGCCTGCCCCGAATGTTTTTTCTGTAGCCCCGGACAATTCTACCTCAATAATATAATACATTAACCGTGCTTTACGTGAACCTCATCAAGACACTAGAAAGGACGGCAGGACTGTAATTTCCCGTGTTCAGTGAATGCAACAGAGGCAAGGCACCAGACCAATCAGAGAGTTGGATGGAAATAAAAGTGTGCTTGTGTCATTCAAGTTCGCGGCTCTGTGTGTGTGCGGAAATAGCGCATTTAGTGTGTGTGAGAGAGGGGGAGAGAGAGAGGGACCGGTGCCAGCAGCAGGGACCGTGTTGTTAGCATCTGGTTAGCTAGCTGCACTAACGGACATACGGAGCTGTTTGTTCCACAACAAGCTGGAGCAGAGCTCTCCTCTCAGACTGAGAGGCTCAGGTGAGCTAAAGGACTCTCTGAGTGTTTAGATAGTTAACTTTAGTCTAAGTTATCTCAGTGGGTCTCAAACGGTTTGGTCAAAAATTATTCAAAAGATTATTTCCGCGGCACACCTTCATATGATCATTATAGTTATAAAAGAAATAAGAGAATAAAGGAAAAACAATTATGAAATACTATATGGCAGTAAAACAAGAATACAGTTTGAAAGGGGAGTGATTTGTAAAATATCCATAAAGAAAAAGAACATCTGCTTACAGTTGTGTTTCATCTGGGTGTTGAGAGATGTATCCATAGATCTCTTAATGTTGCTCTCAAAGTGCACCAGATTGATGCTTTTAACTTCAATATTTAAAAAAAATCTTCCCGGGGTGCTGAGGTGCTGGACTCCAGTGAACACTATTACGGGCACTATAGAGCACGCACAAAAAAACTCCCCACACGCAAACACACAGTAAACCCGCGACTGTTACAATGAAGGCTCGATAATCAGCTCACGGCATATAGGCAGGGGTAAAGTGCTATTTTTTACGAGTGGGGAGCGGACCTCACCTCCTCTAGGGGGGTCCGGGGGGATGCTCCCCCGGGAAGATTTTTTTTAGCTAGGGGGTGCTGCAGCGCCCTCAGCACCCCCCTTCCCGCGCCCATGATAACCACAGACAATTTCTTTACCTCCCTCCCTCTCGCCAAAGCGCTTCTCGCCAAAAATACCAGCCTAGTGGGAACCATGAAGCGCCACAAGCGGGAGCTCCCACCCTCTGTGCAAGGGAGATCTGAGCTGTTCAGCACCAAGGTGCTGAAGAGCGACAAAATGGTGCTCTCAGTCTACCAGTGCAAGCCGAGGAGAAACGTGACAATACTCAGCACGCAACACCAGCATGTGGCCATCTCCACAGAAAGAAAGAAAAAGCCAGAGACTGTGGAATACTACAACCACTCAAAAGTGGGGGTTGACGTGCTCGATCAAATGGCTCGCCAATATTCGGTGGAAGGTAGGCTATTATTGTTATTGTTATTATTATTATTATTATTATTATTATTATTATTATTATTTTAGGCCTATAGAAAACACTGCATTGGTCAATCGTTTTGACTAAATCCTATGTTTCTCTCAGGTGGCACGCGTAGATGGCCCTTTGCTGTCTTTTATAATGTGCTGGATCTCGCTGCCATCAATGCCTGGGTGCTGTACAGGAGCTGCATGAGCTAGGAGAACATACCGAGAAGAGACTTCATGCTCCAGCTGGCACACGAGCTGCGCGCTGAGTGGATGGCATCAAAAGCGCCACCACTTGCGGACCTGCCCTTCAGCGGTGCTGGTGCAGAAGAGCGCAGGAGAATGACCTGCATGGTGAAGGCGCACTGCATGCAGAATAAAACGTTCTGCAAATGTGTCAAGTGTGGGGATGCTGTATGTGGCAAATGCACAGCCAAGGTGCTCAGTGTTTGCAACAATTGTGTTTGAGTGTTTGTGAAGCGTTGTGATCGATGTGTTCGTTCTTATTGTTCTTCTTCTCTGATGTTTTTTTTTATTTGTATACGTTCTGTTATCTGCTGTTCAATTATATAACAAATACATTATTATATTAATTTATATTATTGTCATGTTGTTGTTTTTTTATGAGTAGAAGGCTATCAGCAGGGCCGTGGGAAGTAGGGGTGCTGAGGGTGCTGCAGCACCCCCTGGTGGAGGACAGGGGAACTGCACTTCCACAAGATTAAATACAAATATAATTAAAAAAAAAAGAATTTTCAGCCTTGATGTAACAACATTCATAATTAAGTAAAGATAACACCGTTTTCACCCCGGTTACATTTTCCATTTGCCCTGTACGATGGCCGCTGTAAGTGATGAAAGTGGGGGATGTTGGCTTATCAGGCGCCCGCAGCTCACAGCCAGCATGAGAGAGAGAGATAGAGAGAGGGGGTGCACCGGTACCGGCGGGGAATATTGTTAGCTTCTGCTGCGCTAACAGATATAAGAAGCTGTTTCTACAATAATGTGGAGGGAGAGCTCTCCTGTCAGACTGAGAGGCTCAGTGAGGTAAAGGACTCTGAGTGTTTAGATAGTTCACTTTAGTCTAAGTTATCTCAGTGGGTCTCAAACGTTTTGATCACAATTTATGTAAACAAATATTTCCAAGGCACTCCTTTATAATTATTAGGATAAATAAAAACAGGTTTGAAATCATTCCAATGTACTGTAGGACAGTAAACCAAAAATACTGTTTAAAACTGGAGATATTTAACAATATGCATAAATTAATTAATGTTAACTGATAAAATAAGATATAAATGAACCACAAAAATAAAACAAGTTAGCCTACATTTATTTGTTATTGGCTATGGGTTATTGGATATGTACATACATACTTATTTGATTATTAAAATGCAAACCGATCTTTTTCATATGGGTGTTTTAGAGTTGTATTCCCTAGATCAGTCTCTAATTTGGGCGCTCAAAGTGCACCAGATTGAAGCATTTTACTTGAAAATGTTAAAAAAAATCTTCCCGGGGAGGCACCCCCGGACCCCCCTAAAGGATGTCCACCCCCCAATTAAAACATGTTCAGGCAATACTAAATACATTTGAAGCCTTTTTATATAAGCTGTCCACCATATCAATACGTTTCTCTGTTTGTAGTGTATTGGTCTTTTGTAGAGGTTTTTCATTGCCAGCTAAAATCTTGCCTAGGGCAGCAAATTGGTGAAAACCGGCCCTGGTGTCATCCCCACAGCACCCCCCATTTGAAACATGTTCCCACGGCTATGGCTATCAGACGATATGAAGCATTTTTACCTTTACGAAACACAAGCCTAACATCAAGCGTTTATTGGCGAGAGTGGGTAATATTTCTACCATAGAATATGCAGCGATCCTCGCGCTGTTGATTTCGTGCGTAAACATAAACATGACGTGTTGCTATAGCAACGCCTTTTGTCTACTGCTGTTCCTATAGATAGATAGATAGATAGATAGATGGATAGATAGATGGATAGATATATATATAGATAGATAGATATATATATAGATAGAGAGATAGACAGATAGATAGTTATAGATAGATAGAGAGAGAGAGATATAGATATATACCTAAACAAAACACAAGTCTAACTCCAAGCATTTAAATCAGCACTGTAGCGATATTTTATACTTCATGCTATCTGTACAAACTATATAATATGAAAAGCTGAAAGTCCACAGATTATATTGGTATACATTTCATCCCTGTGCGATCAAAGCTCACTGTTCTGTATGGTACATTGTACCTTGGAAATCAATAGCGGGTAAGCTTTACCCGTTGGCGGTTTTAGGTATACAGTGACCTCTGGCGGTTCTAGTGTTAAATAGTCTGATACCTGGCACTGTATCTGCCCCTGGGAACCTTCAAGGTTAAACTAATGTTTTATTATTTATTTAATTATCACACGATTTTTACAAAAACAGTATACACAATATACATGATAAACATAATAAAAACATGATTAGCGGGGGCCTGGGGGCCATATTAGCCGGTGACATTTGGCACCAGCTGTGCTTCGCCAAATGTCTTGGCAGTCTTGTGATCCTGCACATGGATGATGTAGCCCTCAGCAGTGCCCCTTCTGTCCGCCTGAAAGACCTCCGTGTTGGTCATGTTTGCGTAAACACCCGGACGGTGGCCATACAGAAGGCTCCAATGGAGGGTTAGATAGCCATATAGCAGGTACTGGGTGATTGAGGTCGGATTGCTAGTCAAGAAGACCAGGGATGCACTTCTCAGCCGCCGCTATGGCGGCGAGAAGCTCCGCCTGGCTCAGCAGACGATCCAGCTTGCTCCTCTTCACCTTAAACTGGTGGACAGTGACAGACTTTTTCAAGTCGTTCATGGTGGCTGTCACCTCTCTGATGATGTGGGTCATATCAGACTGGGTGAGCCTGCACCCCCGGAGCTTTGACTCAGACAATTACCTCAGGAAATGGTTCACATTCTTCCGGAACAACAGCGATGTTGTGACTGCCCGGCCCGACTTTGAAATATACTCGCTCCAGCCACGGAACCTCTTTGTGTCTTTTAGAAACAGCCAGTCTGACAGCCGGTTAACACCATGGCCCATGAATACGAGGAAGTTCTTTATCCGGCTGACCTTGGACAGACAATTCTCTTTCCGTTTTACTGTCGGTGCGACACCCTCACAATGACCACTGTATGTCTGAATGTACGTCTCCATGCTTTTAGGCAACGTGATTTCATGCATGGTATTCCACCGTCCCTTCCCAGTGGACCGATGATTTGGGGGAGAGGGCCAGTCCTGAGCCAGAATAGCTTTATTAATAGCTGAATTAGCTTTCAGTTTACAGACAGATGCACGGGTCTTCTAGCATGCAGGGGTCTCACTACCGGAGGCTTCTGCGGACCGCATGACAGTCTTGGCCGGGGTCTTGAGAGGGGTATTGCTGCCGGAGGCTTCTGGGGACCACATGACAGTCTTGGCCGGGGCCTTGAGAGGGGTCTCACTATGGGAGTCTTCTGCGGACCGCATGACAGTCTTCACCAGGGTCTTGAGAGGGGTATTGCTGCCGGAGGCTTCTGGGGACCGCATGACAGTCTTGGCCGGGGCCTTGAGAGGGGTCTCACTACCGGAGGCTTCTGCGGACCGCATGACAGTCTTCACCAGGGTCTTGAGAGGGGTATTGCTGCCGGAGGCTTCTGGGGACGGCATTACAGTCTTAGCCGGGGCCTTGAGAGGGGTCTCACTACCGGAGGCTTCTGCGGACCGCATGACAGTCTTCACCAGGGTCTTGAGAGGGGTATTGCTGCCGGAGGCTACTGTGTTCATGCCGGGGGTACTTGAGATTGCCAGGCCCTTAAATCGTATATATTCTTCCTCTTCCTCAAGCACAGCAGCAGTGGCACTCTGCTTCCTGGGTTTTAGCCCCTTTTCAGCCTGGAGCGCAGGGTCTTCACCTCATCAATGAGGGCATCCTTCTGAGCCCTCAATGCCACATTTTCCAGCCTCACCTGCCTGCAGTCCTCTTCGTCACACTCGGTATGTGGGGAGAAGGGTGGAGGGTGCACCGGGTATTCCTCCTCATTGTCTATATCCAATGATGTAGCCATTCCAATGATGGGATTAGTCTCTCGGAGGTCATGGAGCAACTGCAGAGCCACACTATGCTTCAGCCTTGCCATGACCTGATGTGCCTCATCTCGGGAGAACTAAGGGTGGTCGTGAGTTACATGACGGTCTAGTCTCTTCCCAGCATACGAACACCCTGTGATGGGACAGGCTTTGGTCCGAACATTTATTCTGCCACTGGCCATTTTAAGAATGATGCCTCTTTCCTCCAGGTTCTGCACTGCATGTTTGTGCTTAAGGTGCTTGTTCAAAGCCAGATAGAAGAGTCTGCACACCGGGCATTTGGACAACATCCTTACTCAAACAGACACAATGAATTGTATTTAAATTATTTTATGTTTCTCCGTTTATATGCGTTAGCGTAACCGGTGATTGCAACCATGGGTCCGATGCTTCAATGCATGGTACACGTACCAAGGGAGGACTTGGGTTACCACCGGGTTAAATGGTCCGACCTCCGCACCAACGCGGGGCTGGTGATGGCAACATTGGGTCCGATGCATCAATTCATGGTGCCCCGACCATGAGAGGGTTTGGGGTGCCCCGAAACTAGGCAATACCCCAGCAGAAAACACGTTTTATGGTCAAAGGAGGAAAGAGTGATATAACCGGGGTAGAGCAAAGAAAGTGTCCGACAATAGTGACTTGTGAGGCGGCCAGAGAGTCTGTCATCTCTCGGTCCTATCCTCCAGGTAATGTATTTCAATTCATCCATAGAAAAGGGGTGAAAATGAAAAAAAGTATCCGAAAATAGTGCCTCATAATGCGGGTAGAGTCCCCTGACAACTCCCCTTGCATTCCTCCAGACTCAGAAAAATTCTGAGTTCTTTTTTGGGAGAACCATAAAAAAGGGCTAAAAGTGTTAAAATGAATCCGAAAATAGTGCCTCATAAGGCGGGTAGAGTCCCCTGACAACTCCCCTTGCATTCCTCCAGACTCAGAAAAAGTCTGAGTTATTTTTTTGAAGAACCATAAAAAAGGGCTAAAAGTGTTAAGATGTATCCGAAAATAGTGCCTCATAAGGCGGGTAGAGTCCCCTGGCAACTCCCCTTACATTCCTCAAGAGCCCAGTTCAAAAACTTAAAGTTTGGTAAGAACCATGTTGGGGGGTCTCCGGACAACAAATGTATCCGAGCCAGAGTGCACATAGAGCGGATGAATTCCTCCACGAAGTTACACAGCCGTTTTTTTTCTGAGTCCTCTCAAATACCGGGTTTCCGATTTCGTGCAGACAGTAGTCTGAAAATGATGAATGTATTTTTTGGACGGAATAGGGGAGGCTTGGATTCCCCTCTCCGTTGTAAGTTGCAACGGGGGGGTGGAAAAGTGTCCGGGGCTTCGGCCCGAAGCGCCGAAGGGTTGAGCATTTCGGAGCCCCTTCTCCGTTGGCACTCAGTCGTTTTTTCGAGAATTTTTTAAAACTTCCTTTTTGATTATTTTAAGATATAATTGACCGTTTTCTTTCATTTTTTCTTCTTTCCACGGGTGGGGGCATATGGCAGGCCGCCTATGAGCTCCCAAATTCGGCCTCGAACCTCCAGGATTTGTGGGATAAGCTCCATAAACTGACAAAGTTACCCAAATATTTCACTTTTATATCCCAAACATATATAATACAAATACATTTAAATAGCAAAAGGTACAATTGTGCTCCGAATTACCCGGAATTTGATTTATATAGCCCCATGATAGTGAATAAAAATCATTTTCATGGAAAAAAGTGTTAAAACGCCTGATTAAAGCATATGCAGGACCCCAGTGAGCTCCAGACTATGTGCATTGTGTTAGGGAACCATATTAATGATAGAATAAATCATATAAATGCAAAAATAATGATTAAAAATCATTTTTAGGGGGACAACTTTGGAGAGGAGCCTGAAAATGACTCTGCAGCACCCCGGAGAAGCAGGCTGCGATACCCCCCCACAGAGCGCACCCAGAGGACAGGCTGCGTCACCTCACTTTGTAACCCAGGAAAGGAGCAGGAATCCTGGGTACATGAGTGTTAAAAGTGCATTAAGCTGTATTAATCCGGCAGCCGCTGACGTGCACGGAAGTCTGTCCGTTTCGTTAACATTTGACTCACGAAATTGACAAGCAGGTAAAAACAGCAGAGTCGCTGCTGTTAGGGTCTCAGACTCACAGGCACACACACATGCAGAGATCCAGGGCGGTGCACATGGCTTTTTTACCCAGCAATAAGTCTCTGAAAGGCGGGGAAAAGTTGTGTGAATAGAGGCAGAGCGCAGCAGGCAGGCAGAGCGCAGCAGCAGGCAGGCAGAGTGGAGCAGGCTGCGATACCCCCCCACAGAGCGCACCCAGAGGACAGGCTGCATCACCTCACTTTGTAACCCAGGAAAGGAGCAGGAATCCTGGGGACATGAGTGTTAAAAGTGCATTAAACTGTTTTAATCCGGCGGCCACTGATGTGCACGGAAGTCTGTCCGTTTCGTTAACATTTGAATTACGAAATGGACGGAAATCTGTCCGTTTCGTTAACATTTGACTCACGATATGGACAAGCAGGTAAAAACAGCAGAGTCGCTGCTGTTAGGGTCTCAGACTCACAGGCACACACACATGCAGAGATCCAGGGCGATGCACATGGCTTTTTTACCCAGCAATATGTCTCTGAAACCTGGGGAAAGTGCTGTGAATAGAGGCGTGGAGCAGAGCCAGAGAGCTCCTCGCAGCACAATCGCTCTTGCACCCAGACTGCACCCAGAAAACAGAATGCTTCACAGCCAGGAAAAGTGATTGAATCTTGGTTATACATGTTTTAAATAGTAGGATACCTCCAGGGCGTATCACCACATTTTACAAGCCAGGGAAGGTGCCTGAATCCTGGGTAAACATTGTTTAATTGTTTAAGAGTTTTTAAATGTGTGGAACAGTGTTTTGTCACTTTCAAAACTCTCCTGTCATTGACCGGAGAAAATGGGTCGATGTTGTATTCAATCTGGCCATTCATATTCCAGTGAGACGAAGTACAGATGTAGCGATTCATTTCAGACAGTTTGAAACGCGAGGGCCGTGATTGGTACGTTATCTGCCCTCGCTCAAGGGAAAACCTCCAGCTTTACTTGAGACCGCCCCCGTAATAGATAAATGTAATTATAATGAAGCCAGCTGCAATGGATCATTGATCCATCAGGGGGTGCAGTGGGGTTCCACACTGGAGCTCATGTGAAATAAAGTGAGATACAGTATGCTGGATGTACAGCGGAACTTTGTTAAGATCCATATGTCACGGATATCATACTACTGTGCTAAATAAGAGACATGTAATCATTTACAAAACATCACCATGTTGTTATTTAACAAAATAATTTTGTTATTCGAAAAAAACGAACGGGAGGAAATGCAGCCCGGCTCTCGATTTTTAATCCTAATTTAATCATCATCTTCACCACGATCATTTATGTTTATGTTCGCCGAATTGACATGAAATCACTGACACATATGAATATACTGTATTCAACTTCATTAAAACGTTATTAACGTGCCTAAACTCAGTAATTCACCAAAAATATGTATATTTTAATGGAGTTTCGTCGGTCGATTAGGATCCCAAAGTGTAGCGGAGGGATCCTCATCTGGATGAAGGGTGTTATTTTCCCCATAAAGAACAAGTCGCTGCAAATTATCCCGCTTATTACATGGCCACATTCTCAACAAAGTAACGACATGACTCCCAATATTAATTGAAATGCTTTTATGGATTTAGAAAATGTTTTTATTGATTTAAAAAATAGTTGTATGTATTGATTTAAATTCACATGCATCCGCTAAGAAAAATAGTCCGTTGTTACAGTTTTTTAAACAGTCTGAATGAAACGGCAGCTCTCAGCTGTGTATTCACACAACTAATGGCCCATCAACCACAGCTCTCTCCCCCCCTCCCCCCCTGATCTTTCTTCTCCAGCAGCTAAATTAACAGTAGGTTACTCTGAGTGACCATAGACTGTATGTGACAAGCTTACAGTTAGTGACGTAACAACACCATAAAAGCTGGTGGGTTGAAAGCAATACGGGAGGTAAAAATAACTACAATAATTGTGACTTATTTATTGTGGCTTTTATGTTTTTAGGTATAACATTTTATGTAATTCAGGCTTATAGTTCACCCTTCTCTAAAAGCCTTCAACAATGACAATATTCATAGTAATTTAATAAATCCTTCCAACACACATTGTAAAAAATAGCCTACTGTAAGTTAAGAAATCATTTCAATATGTACATCTTCTGATGTAACAACAATAACATTATAAATAGTAACATAGCTGAACATGGTATTGCACATTTAGCTTTGAGTGTTACTGAGCTGAGATGTTTTTATTACATGAATTAAGGTGACTGAGGCTTTTTAACATACAGGGATGCAAACTCATCAGGTATGAAAAAGGTGACAAGGATCCGAGCCCCCGGCTCCCCCACCCCACGGAATGACAGAGGATTTTAGCAGTCAGAACAACTAAAGCAGCAGTGTTAATAATAACAGAAACGCCAAAGAGTCACATAATAGAAATATGTAAAAGCATTTATTTCAAATTGTGGAGCAGTCAGTTTATAATTTTGGCAGCACTGTTGAGCATTTTGAAAATGTATTTTCAGGCCTCTGTGCAAGGCTTAAGTCTTTTTATCTTTATAGCCACATAGTGTAAAGTAACTAAGTTCATAAACTCAACAAGTACTATACTTGGGCACAATTTTGAGATACTTGTACTTTATTTAAGTATTTCAATGTTTTGCTACTTTGTTCTTCTACTCCACTACATTTCAGAGGTATATGGTGTACTTTGACTCCACTACATGTATTTAATACCTTTAGTTACTTCACAGATCTGGATTAATTAAGTGAAATATAATCAAGTGTTAAATCAGACTTTAGTTCCACCTGGAGTAAATCCACAAGCTACCCTGCAGTATACAAAGTCATTCAAACTAGCTGCAACTTTAGCAGCTTTGAGAACACTTTCATGATCAATCATTATAAAACATATCATATCTATTATTCTGAAATGGACCAATCTGCACAATGACTACTTTTACTGTCGCTACTTTCACTATATTTTGATGATAATACTTTTCTACTTTTACTTGATGAACATTTTGAATGCAGGACTTTTACTGTAACAGAGTATTCCTAAACTCTGGGACTATTACTTTTAGTCAAGTACAAGATCTGAGTACTTCTACTTTTACTCAAGTACAAGACCTGAGTACTTCTACTTTTACTCTAGTACAAGATCTGTGTGCTTCTACTTTTACTCAAGTACAAAACCTGAGTGCTTCTACTTTTACTCAAGTACAAGATTTGAGTACTTCTACTATTACTCTAGTACAAGATCTGTGTGCTTCTACTTTTACTCAAGTACAAGATCTGAGTACTTCTACTTTTACTCAAGTACAAGACCTGAGTACTTCTACTTTTACTCAAGTACAAGATCTGAGTACTTCTACTTTTACTCAAGTACAATATATATACTTATACCACCTCTGTTTATAGCCTATGAAAAAAACTATTAGAAATAGAAGGCTAAAGCTAACGTTAGCAGATAGTGACAATGTATGCTAGCTAGCTAGCTCAACGATTCCTTAAATAATATTGCCACAGAAAAACTTTTCAGTTCACATCACGCTCTGCCGCTCCGACAGGGAGCTCTGCTCTGAACACCTGAACAGCCCGTTCTAACAGCTGTTCACCAGCGGTCCAGTCTGTGCCACAGTGACTCCGGACGCACAGTTAATATTAACGAACACACCCGTAGGTAATGTAGCTGCTGAAGCTAGACCATCATCTCGGAGCAGCAGAGCCTTATTATACATCCATGAGCAGAGCCGACAGGCAGGAAGACTCGAGCACACAGCTCGTACTTCATTATAATATATAAAAAAAGAACACCATGCGTGTCATGATGGCACATAACAGCTCACGGCCGCAGATTACTCCGGGTCCCAGCCCCCCCCATACCCCAAAAATATTTGTATTGCAGATCTACATGAATCACGCAAACGACTTATTTTGGATTCAAAACGGCGAATTTCGCCGAAAGGTGACAAGTTTGCATCACTGAACATAGACAGAGCACAACTGAAACATAACATCTGAAACGATGTAACAACATAATACACTTGTGGGGATGCTTGGGATGTGAGGAGTGAGGGACACGGCTTAGAACGAGCGTGTCGCCTGGCAGGACAGGAGAGTGTGTGCACCAGTCTGCCTTGATCTATGAATTCATGTCCGTGACACTCACTGCTGCCCACAGCTGTTTTATAGAAGGAAATTCCTTCACTTCATGAAAGTGTTTTAACCACACACACCTCTACACACACATGACGGGTGTTATTTTCCCCATAAGGAACAAGTCGCTGCAAATTATCCCGCTTATTACACGGCCAAATTCTCAACAAAGTAACGACATGACTCCCAATATTAATTGAAATGCTTTTATGGATTTAGAAAATGTATTTTATTGATTTAAAAAATAGTTGTATGTATTGATTTAAAAAATAGTTGTATGTATTGATTTAAATTCACATGCATCCGCTAAGAAAAATAGTCCGTTGTTTCAGTTTTTTAAACAGTCTGAATGAAACGGCAGCTCTCAGCTGTGTATTTACACAACTAATGGCCCATCAACCACAGCTCTCTCCCCCCCTCCCCCCTTGATCTTTCTTCTCCAGCAGCTAAATTAACGGTAGGTTACTCTGAGTGACAAGCTTACAGTTAGACACAACACTGTCATTGCAAGTGACCCTCAGTTAGTTGACTTTTATGTTCAACTGCTAAATTCGTTACTGATAAAAAAGGGCTTCTACTGTACCTAATTACCTTAACACTAGAACCGCCAGAGGTTTTTGTATAGGCCTACCTAAACCTGTCAAATCCCGCTATTAGAATGCAATTTTTAACAACATAGGGTGCTACATAACACACTTTCAGGAAAAGTCAGGGACTGGGAGACTTTAATATTTTATTGAAAAAAAGTTACATTGCACACACACAACACACATCACACAAATTGACCCGATTGGCGGTTCTAGTATTAGATAAACTCACTAATTAATGAAACCAGTTCAATACGCATTATTCTTATTCTTATCATTCTTTATGAGCGCAGAAATAGTCTTAAAATCAGATCTGTTTTTTAAATGAAATCTGACGGCAGGCAGTTAGCTCTGATCACCTATGACAAATGCGCCGCACCTAATCGCTGGCCATTCAGCCATAGACACTGTTCGAAATGGGGGGGAGCTAGGAGGAGCTTGGCTCCCCCGAAGAGGGAGGGAGCTCCACTGAAGGCTGACTTTGAGATAAATCGGGGGAGCCCAAAACAATCGTGCATATTTGTGTCACACAGATTAGAAATGTTGAGTTTCTGTAAATAACAGTTCTTGAAATAAATAATAGTTATCGTTCATTACAGTTTCTGAATATTTGTTTTATATTTGTGAATATGTCTGGGTGTTGCCATCTGTACGTGGCGGCGCTGCATTCTTACTTACGTTGCTATGATTATGGCGGTGATGCCGGCGCGGTATTTGAAATGTTCATATTGATATTTTTTTAACTCTGGCTGTGTAATAAAAAAATATGGCAAAACGAAAACAGCCAAGCGTCACAGCTTTTGGATTCACAAGCAAAGAAGCGAAGGAGTCTAAAAATGACAACGTGAACGGAAAACAACTTTTAGTTCGCCGGCTGCAAGCGGCGTTAGGGTCGAATTTGACAGCTCCACACCGAGGGAGAGGCCTGCCGATGCGGAGCCTGAAGAGGCTTCAACAACGGCCACATCCGCCGGCATAGTGACACCGTCTGTATTAGTAGAAGAGTGTTTTTATAGCAATTGATCGCATCCGCGCTGCTGCGCCAGTCAACAGAGCGTGCGTGTGACATATTTAGTAGCAGGATGTGCTCTGAAAAATAGGGCTCCCCGAAAGCAAATGGGTAATTCGAAAACTGACAGAGCTCCCTCTATACAAATCAAACTGTAGAAGGTGTGAAAGCACCTATTGTTTTAAATAATGGTCGGAATGTGACCTGTGAGCCTTCTGAATTACCGTGGGACAGCACATTCTAAACTAAAATGTTCAATCAATAAAGTAACATCTTATCTTATCTTAATAATATCTTCATATTAATAATAATAATAAATCATACAGTATGTGTCCGAAAGGGAGCAGGAGGAAGCAAACACAAAAATATACTGCATATTAAAGCAAACGATTGTAAAGGTTAAAGTATGAGCATAACAAATAAAGAAGTGTAATGTAAACATTTACATTATAATTATGATTATTTAATATATAAAGACTATATATTATTGAATTACAAGATTAGATATACTTTAGTTGATCTAAAATATTGATGTGTTCAAATGCTCTTCAAAACACAACTGAAAGTCCATGAAACTTGTCTTTCTGTATTTGTGAATGAAGCGCCATCTCCTGGTTAAAACCCGAAATTGAAAATCTGGCAACGCCCTCTTGGAAAATAGTGGGAGGACTTAACATTCCTCTATACTGGTCTTTGGCAGGCCGTAGGCAGGAAGCTGTAAGCTGGAGTCCGAAATTCAGTGCTCCATCTGTATGTACATTGACCGGAGTGATCCCATGTTAATTTTGTCCCAAAATCGAAGCCTGTGTGAGCGAACAGACTGTTATCTTCTGTTCTCTGAATGAAACCTCAGCACCTCACCCGTTACGAGTTATTGCTAACCATAGCATTTGAGCATGGGACTCAATACAGTGTTGCAGGAATGAGTCCTGAACCAAAAAATGAGTTAGCATTTCTCAGCACTTCTAGTTCCCTCGCTTTGGAGCAGGCATGGTTTAACCAAGGCCCGCGAACTGCGCATGCGTGAGTGTCAATAACTCTCCTTACCAGCAAACGGCGGTAGTGTGTATTCGTCATTCAAAAGAGGCAACAACCGGAAGAAAGACTGTGTGATACACCGAGAGAAGAAGAACAGACAGCGTGATATAAACAAACAACAAATAGCGTGTGCGTTCCATTTTCACTCTACAGCGAGAAGCTCATGGGGCTTTCCCAAACCTGTGTCGAGAGCTGGAGTTAAATGAAATCTCAGATTTGCCTTCTGAATAGTTTGTTTGGGTCCCTCACTTCCGTTTCGCTTTTCCTGCACTGATTCGCTTGCTGAAAAGCCAATCAGAGGGATTTATTTTGCCGACAACCTTTGCCCGTCAAAAAAGGTGTCGGCACGGCTGAAAAGACACAACGGTGCGGGACACACCAATCTGAGTAGGGCGTGTCGACGCTCATCGTCGGCCTGACGCCCATCGACGGCCAAAATCAACTTGGTGTGTCCAGGCCTTAACAGGATGAAAGATCTGTGGCAGACACACTTACTCACACGTTTTGTTCAGCACAATAGTCTCTACATATTAAAAGCACTTTTGTAATATGTAAATGCAATTGCCAGAAGTAATAAGCTAACGTTAGACTTAAACCAACTACATCATGGTTGCGCTTCGCCACCTCTAACTTAAAGGCGGCTAACTTCCTGGATTTCCAGTCCTACGACGCTGGTTCACTTCTTAGCGGGCTAAATAACTTATTCTGAACGGCTAATCTTCTCCGGAGCAGGATAGGTTCCAGGATAAGAGATCAACTGTGCGGTGTTCTTCTTCTTCTTTGCTTTAATGGCGAATCGCTTCCACTTGGAGCATATATCGCCACCTACTGTTGATTTATTTAATGTCCATGTTAAATCCTTGTCCTCAGACCGTTTCAATAAGGATAAATCTATTACAGGTTGAGGTAGAAACCATGGTGGAACAGCTGATAACAACAGTGTGCAGAGTTTAAAGCAATCAAGTCATATTACAGGAGAAAGGAAATACAGTTTAAACTAGCGTTGCAAGAAAGGCGGCCGGCCAAAATCACCCACTGTGTGAACGTGAAAACGAATAGAATATCACCTCCCATCTTCAGAGCAATCTGACTATTATAACATTAGCGTTAAGAAAGCTTACTTAAATATCTGCCACAACATAAGTAACCGGATCAAAGTAACATTACGTACAGTACGCGGCACTGTGAGTGCAGATGTCGATGTGTCCCATTATCATTCATATCACATCATAATGTATCATATGTTTCCTTATCTGAGTCAGCTTCTTGAGCCGTATCTGGCCGTGCAACACACAGCAGACAGTGCTGCTTTTCACACGCACGCACTCACGCACGCACGCACGCACGCACGCACACACACACACACACCTTGCGTTTTGAAGACTGATAAATTCAAAATTGATGAACAAACTTTGCAGCCCAGTTTCCCAGCTTTGCTGTCTATCCACGGGTATTCCTCTTGTTTCCTCCACCACATCTCCTCTGTCCATACCTCTGGGAAAGGTGAGCTTGAGCTGGCCAGGGGAAGGTTGCTAGCGCAGCTAACGTGCACGTTAGCTAGCATTATCCACGTCTTTAGGCAGCTCTTCTGATGATGTAGTACTAGATGATAAGTAGTCTCATTTAGCCACTTATTAGCAGCAGCTTAACTTGTAGCTTCGGTGCTGCTAGTGTAAGCATTGGGTTGAGAGGTCATGTGTGGTGAGCATGCGCAGTCTGTCCTGGTGTGGTGGAGGAGAACGTGGTGTGTCTGGTCTTTAATACACGGAGGCGCTATCTGGGACGCTCCAAAAAGTAATAAGTTCCTGAGTCTTTGTTACACAGAAGTATCATTGAAGCCTTAACACCTTGGACGTTACATTGGTGGCAGCGGTGCTAACGGGTTTAGCGCCGAAGCGTCATGTTCTGGGGAATGAAGAGTGACGGCAATATAGAAGACGATTATAACGGATGTACTGCTTCTTGGACTGGTTCTGTGAGTAATGATATTAAAGTGGAGCTGCCGCCGATGTTTAGGGGCGATGGCCAGAGGCAGTTTGCTACATGGATAAGACAGTTTGAAGCCGCTGTTCGTGCTCAGACGAGGGGTGCTAGGGGCATGAGCTACGCAGCTACCTTGCTGAACATTCTACCTACCAGACTGGACGGTGCAGTTTTCCTGCTGTGGGACAGCTTGCCGGCAGATGTGCAGTGTGATTAAGAATGTGTGAAGGAGAAGCTGGCGGAGGCTTTTGGCCAGAGGCAGTTCCTGCTTTATTTCCAGACGTGTGTATCTGCACGGCCCCGCCAGGTGAACGAGTGTTTGGAGGTGTATGCGGCGGCTGAGGCTTTTCCCGATTATGACCGCGCTGCAGTAAATGGTGAGAAATTCAGACGTTTTTTGGCTGGCCTTGATCCTGCACTTCAAGCAAACTGATATGGAGGAGGCGTTGATAATTGCTGGGCGTTGTGAGCGGGCCAGGCAGGCAATGAGGTTGAACACGCCTGGTTTGCCCTACTGTTCTCCGCATCCTGCTGTTGTTGCATCGCTAAATTCACCATCGACTGGTGTTTTCGACTGGAATGCTAATACCATGGATAAGCTCATAAATGTGGTTGAACACCTCATCTTGAAGGTGGACAACTTACAGACTGAAGTGAAAGACTTGAGACTGCATAGCCTTGGAGCTGAGAATGGCAGAGGGAGCTCCGCCTTGACCTGGGATCATCAGAGGGTGCACCGGCATGCCTGCCACTGTGACTGTGGCGGGTTTGGTTGCAGATCTACCACCGGGGATTCCCACAGGGACGACCGCAGCAGGGGCCGTTCTCCTCAGCGCAGACTGCAGGATGGTTTTGGTGAGCGGGGAACCCCAGACACCTCTGCCGTCTTCTCACCGGGACGACCAGGCAGCGATGTCCCGCAAGGACCATGCAGCGCTGGGGAACGTCAGCCAAGGCGTGGAGTGAGGGTTTTGTCTCCCTCTCGGCGGTCACCATCTCCATCCTCGTACGGACGGCTGCAGGGAAACTTCCAGTGACTGGCATCGAGACCCAGATGCCGGTTTCACCACTACAGGGTCAAATGGACTATTCTGCTGGGAAAGCGCCTGCTCGTGCATTGGACTCTTGTTCTATGGGTGAGTCTAAGCCCACAGCCTATGTTAGAGGACTTGTTGAGGGTGTTGATGTTACTGTTTTGATTGACTCTGGGTCCAATGTTTCACTTATTTCTGAGGACTTCAGAATGTCCATGTCTGCCTTACGTAAACGTGTACTAAATACCCAGTACACTTTTTCACGCACAGTAAATGGTCAATTGTTGGACACCCTGGGTACTGTGACTCTTCCCATACAGTTCGTGGGCAAACATTGGGAGCAGGCTGTACATGTAGTGCGAGGGGCAACACAAGCTATTCTGCTGGGGTTTGATTTCATGTTGCAGGCTCGAGCTGTTATGGATGTTGGTCGTGGTCTGCTTCACCTGGGGGATGTTGATATTCCTCTCATGCACGCCACAGATTTCATACCAGAATGTTGTAACAACTCTATGTCTGTTGATGCTATTATTCCCCATTTCAGTGAAATGATTGTCCCAGTTAATGTGGATATTCCCCGTACTGCTGGTCTGCCCATTGACTCTTTCTTAGGCTACCTGGAGCCTGAGGTGCGTGATAACGTGGGACTTGTGATTGCACGTACAGTTGCACTTGTGAAGAATGGATGCACTGTGGCCAGGCTGCTCAACCCGACAGAGAAGGAGTTAAAGCTGCACCCCGGCTCCCATTTAGGTGTGTTCCACCATGTTAAGGACTTTGAGCTACTCACCCACTCTGAGGTTTTCCCCTCTCAGCAGGGGGCTACCCCTCTGCCGGATGTGGCTGGCTTCCCGTTGTCTGCTGAACAGAGACTGCAGCTGCAGGCCTTGATGGGGAAACACCAAGGGGTGTTCGGCTCTGGGAAGGGCAGAACAGGAAACACCGGTCTGATCAAACACCGCATACAGACAAGTGATCATTCCCCGGTTAAGCATCGGGCCTACCGTACTTTGCCAGAAAAATGGAAGGAGATAGGCAGACAGGTTCAGCGCCTGTTGGAGGATGACATAATTGAAGAAAGTTGTAGCCCGTGGTCCGCCCCAGTGGTCCTCGTCAGGAAAAAGAACAACACATGGCGATTCTGCGTGGATTACAGGGGACTCAACTCTGTGACAATAAAGGATTCTCATCCACTGCCACGGGTGGATGACACATTGGACGCATTGGCGGGGGCCTCCTGGTTCAGCACCTTTGATTTTTCTGACGGTTACTGGCAGGTGGAAGTGGCTGAGTAAGACCGCGAAAAGACAGCATTCACCACTGGCCAGGGTCTATACCAGTTCAAATCCATGCCTATGGGTCTAACCAATGCACCCGCTACCTTCCAGAGGGTTATGGAGCTGGTGTTAAGGGGGCTGCCATGGCACATCTGCATGGTGTATCTTGACGATATACTGATTTACAGTAGTTCATTTGAGGCCCACATGTCTGCTTTGGAGGAGGTCTTCATTCGGATTGGGGCAGCTGGGCTTAGATTGAATGCCAGGAAGTGCAATCTTGCCCGTGATCACGTGGTATTCCTTGGTCATGTCATCTCCGCCGGGGGGCTTCGTCCTGACCCCCGTAACACAAATAAGGTGAAGACTTGGCCAATTCCACGGTCCGCTAAAGAGATGCGTGCTTTTCTGGGTCTCTGCTCTTATTATAGGAGGTTTGTGAGGAGTTTTGCCCAGCGTGCTGCCCCCCTTAACCATCTGACGGGAAAGGATGTCCCTTTTCAGTGGACGGCGGATTGCCAGGAGGCATTTGAGTTTTTGCGGGATGGTCTTTGTGCCGAACCTATCATGTGTCACCCGGACTTCACCAAGAGTTTCGTGCTGTGTACAGATGCTTCGCAGATTGCTGTGGGGGCTGTGCTGTCACAAGAAGTGGATGGCCTGGAGAGAGTGGTGGCCTACGCTAGTCGCTCCCTCACAGCAGCTGAACGGCGTTGGTCTACCTACAACAGGGAGCTGTGGGCGATAGTGTGGGCAGTGCATAATTTCAGGCATTACTTGGGTCTTCTCCCCTTCACAATCATTACAGATCACCAACCTTTGTTGTGTCTGCGACGACTTCAGGTTGACAATGACAGGATGGGGCTTCGTAGCCGTTGGGCTCTGGAGCTGGACCCATACGACTGGGTGATTGTGCACAAGAGTGGGGCCAAACACACAAATGCAGATGCCCTTTCACGCAGGCCTGACACCCCTGAAGCTTTGGAGAATTCAGGCAGTCTCGATGCCACATCCGCTCCCTTGAGTACAATTCTCCCTGGCGCTGGGGACAGTGGTCCTAGTGATGTGTGTGCTGTGGGGACTCCTGCCACGGTCCAAGCCCAGGGACCGATTTCAGGTCCTCCTTCTCCTGACTCAGGGTCTTCAGTGGACCAGACCCTAATTTTCACTCTGTCACATGATGGCTCCGGTATTAGGGAGCTCCAGCAAAAGGATGCAGACATCGGACAAGTTTTGGCTAGGCTGGAGCATGGCCAACGGCCCCCTAGATGGAGGTTAAAAGATGCTAGTCGGGGCGTGAAGAGACTTTGGCATGAGTTTCCCCGGATGGCTTTTGTGGAGGGACTTTTATGTATAGTTGTTTGGCTGTCTGAGGCAGAGCAGTCTACTCAGGTTGTTGTTCCTGCTGTCTTAGTTTCCAGAGGTCCTGGGACACTTGCATGGTGCTCCACTGACTGCTCACCTGGCGTATGAACGCGTTTTGGCACGCGCAAGAAGTGTGTGCTATTGGCCCTCC
Organism: Notothenia rossii; assembly: GCF_949606895.1. Taxonomy (NCBI): domain Eukaryota; kingdom Metazoa; phylum Chordata; class Actinopteri; order Perciformes; family Nototheniidae; genus Notothenia; species Notothenia rossii. Next base: position 43,720,233 of record NC_136907.1, on the reverse strand, counting down.
ATGCACAGTGACATTCGATCATGTTGTGACCAATGTTATGTTACACTTCCAAGATGGCAGCACGTTGATTTGTTTTCTGTCTCTGTTAGTGTTTGTCTCATCCTCGTTCTTCTTGTGCATACTGACATTTTATAATTTTTATTTAGCTTTTTAGACCCGTTTTTAAATTGGTCTGCTGCGCTTTTAAAAACATTTTAAAAGCTTGAGTTTTTGGGCTGTTTTGTGCCGGTGCCTCGCTGTGACTGGATTGTTTGCTCTCTGCCTGAGCTTTTGCTCCTTCGGACTCTGGATTGCTGTCTGTCCTGCCGTGCTGTCGGGGGCTGATGCACCTGAGCTGCGGATCCACCTGAGCTGCGGATCCTGAATTGAGTGTGTTAAGGCACTATGTTGCCTAAAGCTACCCTTGAGTTCGCTTTCTTCCTGAGATTAATTGTCAGACCGCATGTCGGCAAAACTGACGGATTGCCTCCCAGCAATATCTCTATTCACTTCGGACTTTCAGATGGTGGAACCTCTGGAGCGCTGACTCCATCGGATAGTTTTTACCAAAAGCTGATGTTTCATGGCACGAAATGCGCTCTCCCTTTTGCCCTTTTTACTCTGGACTCGCTAATATCGAAGGATCGGAGCAGCCCCGCCCCCCCGAGGAGCGACGCGTCCAGAGCCCATGTGAAAAAATCATCTTCCAGACTGTTAATATTGTTACTGCTACTACTCTCTGGTAACGTTAACATTAGCCCTGGTCCTGAGTGTTTCTCTGCTTCCTTGCATCATTTGCCAACTCCGAATGAGTTTAGCTGTAGGCAAGGATTGGGTTTTCTGCATGTTAATGCTAGAAGCCTTGTGCCCAAATTAGATGTTTTCAAGACCTGTTTTTTAGTTGCTAAACCTGATATTGTTGTAGTTTCTGAAACCTGGTTAAAACCGTCTGTCACTGACACTGTTATTCACATTGATGGATATAATGTATTCAGAACGGATCGTAAGGGCAGAGCTGGTGGTGTTGCAATATACACTGCTGAGAAACTACAGTGCTCAGTCCTTCACTCAATTTCAATTCCAAGGCAATTTGAGTTGCTAGCATTCCAAATAACTATAGCAAATGCTCCTCTCACTGTTATTGGCTGTTATAGGCCTCCATCGGCCATCATGGATGCAACTACTAGCCTTACTGAATTGTTGTCTATGTTTTCTTCTGAAATCATATTAATGGGTGATTTAAATTGGGATTGGTTGAGTGATAAATCTTCACAGTTTAAGCAGGTTTGTGATTCTTTGAACTTAACTCAGCTTATTGATAGTCCCACTAGAATAAACCCTGCCAAATCCAATAACGATACCCTTATAGATGTCATTCTAACAAATGCAGCTCATAAGTATGTGTCTGTTGGTGTTTTTCCTAATGATATCAGTGACCATTGCACTATTGCTTGCGTTAGGAGCACTAAGTTGCCCAAAGCCAAGGGCCTTATTGTCCTCAGGCGCTGCTTCAAACACTTCTCTGAGCAGGCTTTCCTACACGATCTGGCGGAGGTTAAATGGCACTTCATAGCGTTAATTCCATCTGTCGATGTTGCCGTCCAATTTTTTATTGATCACTTTTTATCGATTATTAATAGACATGCCCCCCTTAGAAAATTCAGAGTCAAGAATAGGAACACTCCATGGTTTACTAGAGAACTATCTGATCTAATTCATGATCGAAATAAGCAATGGTCTTTAGCTAGAAAGTCTAACACTAGTGATGACTGGCTTCTTTTTCGTGTCCTCAGAAATAAATGTTCAGCCCTTATTAAAAAAGCTAAAGCTGATTACTATCTGAGCTTAACCACTGATTGTTTTAATGACCATTCTAAGTTCTGGAAAACAATTAAATCACTTCAGAACAAGAAGGTTTCTAGTTTCCCACAAAAACTGAAGGTCAGTGATTCTTTTATTTCAGATCCAGATGGTATGTCTAATTCTTTCAATGCTCACTTCAAAAAGGCTGGTCACATTTTTGACGAGCAAAGTCATGACTCTCTAAATGGTCGTACTCACAGCCCTAGTCAAGAGATGAGCTCCCCTGTTTTTGATTTTGCTTCTTTCTCGGTCTCTGAAGTCTTACAGGGTTTGCACTCAATTGATCCAAAAAAGTCTGCCGGGCCTGACGGCCTCGACCCATTCTTTTTAAAAATTGCAGCTCAGATTATAGCACAACCAGTAACTGATATTTGTAATCTCTCCCTGTCCACTCACACACTGCCAGCTCTGTGGAAGCAAGCTCTGGTATCGCCCCTCTTGAAAGCTGGTGATCCCACTGAGTTAAATAATTATCGTCCTATCTCAAATCTTTCTGTGTTATCAAAGATTCTTGAGTCCCTAGTTTCTACTCAGCTAAAACTTTTTTTAAATTCACACAACATCCTTAACCCTATGCAATCTGGATTCAGATCAAAGCACAGTACTGTGACTGCCAGTCTGAAAGTCTTAGATGATATCAAGGCTGCTTTGGATAACAAATCTGTTTGTGTTGCATTGTTTATTGACCTAGCCAAAGCATTTGATACTGTAGATCACCACATTATGTCTAATGTTATGTTGGTGTCTCGTTTCGGTGATAATGCCATTTGCTGGTTTCAGAGTTATCTAACCGACCGTACTCAATGCGTCAGGTTGGGTAGCACTGTCTCTGACCCTGTCACCTTGGAGAAGGGCGTTCCACAGTGCTCTATTTTGGGGCCTTTGCTCTTTTTATTATATGTAAACAATATTTGTAATCAGATGCAATTTTCTACCTATCATATGTATGCTGATGACACTATTGTATATTCATGTGCTCCTTCTCTGGATATGGCCGTTTCCAATTTAAAAACTTATTTTATCACGCTGCAGCATGCACTTCTTGATTCCAAACTGCTTTTGAACAGTAAGAAAACCAAAGCAATCCTTTTTGCTCCCAAGTCAGCGTCCTCTTGCCTCTCGATTGACACCCTTGATGGCGTCTCTGTTGAGTTTGTTGATACCTACAAATATCTTGGCTTTTGGTTGGACAGTAATCTGAACTTCAAACACCATATCGAAGTTCTAACAAAGAAATTGAAATTCACTCTTGGCTTCCTTTACAGACTTAAATGTTGTTTTTCAACTTCATCCCGTAAAAGGTTGGTCTCTGGCTTATTCCTGTCCCAGCTGGACTACGGTGACACCATTTATAGATTTGTCTGCACTGTCTTGGCCAAACTTGACCCACTCTACCATGCTGCACTGCGTTATATATCAAATGCACCCTATAGGACTCATCATTGCACACTGTATAGCCTAACTGGATGGTCCTCACTCACTATGCGTAGGATGCAGCATTGGTTTTTATTAATGTATAAAGCCATTTTAGGAAAGCTTCCACTCTACATATGTGCCAGATTTGCTCCAGTTTGTGACTTTTACAACCTCAGATCCAGTGCCTGGATACGGTTCCAGGTTCCTGCTGTGCGGACTGAGGCTGGAAAAAGGAGTCTCTTTTATTATGGTCCTTGGTCTTGGAATGACCTTCAATCACGCCTCAAACTGACGGCACTTGTCTCTATAGCCTGTTTTAAATTGAAGTTGTCAGAAGTCCTTACCACCAGCTGCTCTTGCAGTAATAAGTAGTGCCTTTCTTACTGTCCTAATGTGCACAATGTAGTAACTGCTTTTTTCGTCTTTTGTTTTCTTAGTTATGTTCTCTGTATTTTATATGTTTGTGTTATGTGTTATGTGTAACGTTGCTGCCTTCTTGGCCAGGTCGGCATTGTAAATGAGATTTTATCTCAATGCTTTTTATCTGGTTAAATAAAGGTTAAATAAAAAAATTAAAATTATGCCTGTCAGAGAAGGAAGTCCCCGGTGGCTAAACACCATGCCCCCATGAGAACTTTGCATGCAGTTAGACCTTTCCAGCGTGTGGCGGCTGACATACTGGAGTTGCCGGTCACATCAAAAGGCAACCGGTATGTGTCGGTTGTTGAGGACTATTTCACAAAATTTGTAAATTTGTATGCCATCCCCGATCAAAAAGCCCCCACGGTCGCAGAGTGTCTCTTCCAGAACTACATATTGGAGCATGGGGTAATGGAAACTCTGCACACTGATATGGGCAGACAGTTCGAATCAGATGTTGTGAGGCATTTGTGCGGCATGTTAGGTGTGAAGAAGACGCACACCACGCCTTACAATCCGAAGTCTGATGGCATGGTAGAAAGGTTTAATAGGACACTTATCGATCAGTTGGCGAAATCTCTTCTATCATGTGAGGGGGAGTCGGACTCTTTTCTATCACAGGTTGCATTTGCATACAATACCAGTGTACATTCCAGTACAGGCTTCACAACGTATTTTCTCACGCATGGCAGGGAGGCCAGGACTCCTGTGGATGTTTTGCTGGGTTCAAAGCGGGATGATCTGGTGCAGGGTCCCGGGAAGACTTTTCTGGTTCCCTTCTCAGACGCTTGGATGCAGCGTTTGATCAGACAAGGGATAACAATTTTGCTGCAAGCAGCAAACAGCAGTCATACTATGACGCCAGAGTGAGGCACATCCCATATGAAGTCGGGGATTTGGTGTGGTTACATTTTTGTGTGCTTCTTTTCTCCTGTGTATTCTATGCTGCATAATTGTGTTTTTTTTCATGTTTCAAGTGTGCAGGACAGGGGAATAGGTTATTTCATACCAAGTTTATGTTTTATTTGGGCTGTGGATGTGTATTATTTATTTTTCTTAATGTTTTGTTGTGTTCTCACCATGTGTGTGGAAATGGGGACATTTCTTTCAGTAAGTGGGGACGCATTGTAAGCATTGGGTTGAGAAGTCATGTGTGGTGAGCATGCGCAGTCTGTCCTGGTGTGGTGGAGGAGAACGTGGTGTGTCTGGTCTTTAATAAACGGAGGCGCTATCTGGGACGCTCCAAAAAGTACTAAGTTCCTGAGTTTTTGTTACACAGAAGTATCATTGAAGCCTTAACACCTCGGACGTTACACTAGCCTCTTTCTTCTTATGAATTATATTCTTTTTAGAAAATAAGTCAAGTAAAAAATGTTTTCCTTCCATTATAGAGCTTTTTCGTTAGCGTTCATGAGGGAAAGAGCTCCCGCAAAATCGGCGGGCGGTGAGATGGCCGTGGGTGTGTCACTGCCACACCCCGAGCTCGCCGAGCGTGATGACGAAACATAATTTTTGAAGGAAATCGTTTTTATTTGTTATCATAGGCCATTACTGTGAAATGTATTATTTTTTTGTTATTATTATAACAAATACACACTTGCAACTGATAAGACTGGCATTGATTTTATATTTATTAGACAATTAAAAAAAAGATCATGCTCCAAATAAGTGGGGGTGCGGCGTACCCTCGCATCCAACGCCCACTACACCACTATGTATACGTGTGTGTGTTTGTGTGTATTGTGTTTGTTTCCCGGGGAAAACACTCACGAGAAACACCGGCTGTTGTTATGCCTGCTGTGACGTCAAGTTACTCCGTTCTCCGCTTGTAATTATGCCGTTACAAGCTTCAAAGTTGTATTTATCATTTGAATTTGCCGAAACAAGTTTAATATTCTGAAAGCCAAGACTTTGTTTATTTGAAACCAGATGAAAACAAACTGTAACGGACCCTGTCGTGTTATCTATGATTACTATATGCCTTACATTCATAATTTCAGCGGAGGGAGGGGAACAGCAGAACAGCAGAGTGGCGACGGAGAGCTGTCTTCTTCCCTTTGCAAGCTTCAAAAATGTATTTATCGTGTGATTTTGGAAATAAAAGTTTCATATTCTGAAAGCCAAGACTTTGTTTATTTAAAAAAAAAATTCAAACATCCGAAATAAAAAATGGTTTGTTTTTAAAAAAAAAAAAATTTAACAATTTTTTATTGGCTCATGATAGGCCCTGATCTCCGCAGGCCCCTGGGCTTCAGCCCAGGTCAGCCCGTGCATTAAGGCGGCCCTGATTGTGGGAGCGAAGCGTAGCTTTGCTCGCTGCAAAAGTTGAGCAATGTTCAACTTTTGAAGCTTCGGCGGAAGCATCAGCCAAACTAATCATATGCCAGTACAAGCTCTAGCCAATCAAACCGCGTAATTGTGTGTCTGGGGCAGGAGATTCATGTGATTGGTTGTTGATTGAGTTTCAACCCCCCCCCCCCCCCCCCCCCCCCGCCGGCAAGCTTCAACATACGCCGCTGTGTGGACGGGCCGTTATGTGAACGCACACCTAACTAGATATATGTATATGTATATAGGTCTAAAGAAATCTCATTTGCAATAGAACTGTACCATATATTTCCATACAACTACTGGTTAGTATTCAATAGCACCCTAGACAATTCAGTAATGGTATTTTTTTTAGGGATTTCTGTTTTTCTGATAAATGAGGGAAAAGTGATTGAGTCCTATGTTCCTATCACCAAAAGTACAATTTCCGTCTAAACTAAAGTTACATTTACAGGACTATAATTCAGTATTTTTTTTGTTAAATAATTGTCTGACTATTTGGTGATGTAGGACAGCCACCTGGTTCATACCTCAGCAAATCTAAAGAGGATAAGAGAGGTCACTCTCAAGTTATGGGCTTTTTTGTCACCTTTCCCACATTCGGCCTGGTCTAATTTGGCTCTTTTTCAGGGATTTGGGTAGTTCTAAAGAACAACCCAAAAAACATTTTTTCCCCCAAAATAAAATTTGACAACTATCAATTTCATTAATGGGAGACCCTAAAGATAAGAAAAATCATTGTTGTCATTTGTTCTACCTCGGGTAGGGGTATCTCAAAATCTGAGGGCCCTTCCTGCTAGACTAATAGGACAAAGCTTGCTTGAATTAACGAGTTGATAGCCAGCGTTGTAGGACAGTTAATCAAGAGCGGGTTTGTTTTGGATTAGGTCAACCGGATAACTCAAAACATGTCCAGGATATGTTGAACTAGATTCGTAGTACAGGCCCCAGCTCTCGGCACAGGTTCGGGAAAGCACCATGAGCTTCTCGCTGTGGAGTGAAAATGGAACGCACACGCTATTTGTTGTTTGTTTATATCACGCTGTCTGTTCTTCTTCTCTCGGTGTATCACACAGTCTGTCTTCCGGTTGTTGCCTTTTTTGAATGACGAATACACATTACCGTCGTCTGCTGGTAAGGAGAGTTATTGACACTCACACATGCGCAGTTCGTATGAGCAACTTGCCCGTCGGCTGAAGTCTTTGCAGTGTGTTACAGTGCGACACATGGCCAAGACGCAGACGCGAGGCGACACAACTGTCGGGGATCCGTCTGTGTCAGTTCTTTGGTGTTAGCTTGGTGTTACCGAGCCTTAGAAACATTCCAAGGCTGCAGGCTTCACAAATGAAATTCCATTCAACTACATTGAGGTGAGGCATTCATTAAACATGAAAGTGCATATAGAGTTGTGTGATGTGAGTGCCCTTTGAGATCATGTTTAATGGCCGCTCAGCCACATATCTACTGAGGTATCCTGTTGTTCTGTCTGTACCTCCTGGTTTTCCCATGAACAGAGTTTTCAGGGGTGCAGAACCTGACCATCTTAATATATGTCAGGTGGGCCACTGATGTGAATATCACCAGATGTGTCTGTGTGTATTAGCACTGTTTGAATGGGGGCCTCTCTGACTTGTCCAATGCATGCTGGGATAAACCTCCAAAATGAAGGAAGAAAGGATGCAAAGAAAGAAAGACATTTCATCTATGACCTTCTAGCAGACCAATAACATGAAGCCTTCCTGATTACCTCTGTGTGTGTGTGTGTGTGTGTGTGTGTGTGTGTGTGTGTGTGCGTGCGTGCGTGCGTGCGTGCGTGCGTGCGTGCGTGCGTGCGTGCGTGTGTGTGTTCAGTGATGCAGATGATGCACGGATCTGTGGTTGATCTGCTCCACCCCTCCCCCTCCATACCTCCATGTTCTCCTCACATGTCTCCTTGGTGGTGAGGGGGAGGGGAAAGTGGGAGGAAGGGGGGGGGGGGGTGTAGGTCATTAGGCAGCCGGGTGAAAATGAGAGCAGTAGGAGCAGCACAAACACACACACACACACATACACACACACACATACACACACACACACACACACACACACACACACACACACACACACACACACACACACACACACACACACTTGCTTCTGTCCTATTTGTGTCTCATTTAATCAGTCATATCATTCAACTTGTATCCGTGGACATATTGCTACAATGCTGGAAATATACTATGTAACGGATTGTTCATAATGGTTGGACTGGTAGCGCTTACAATACCTAACAAAGCTACGTTTTCTATCTTGTTCCTGAAACGCGGTCAACTCGGGTGTGATGTCATTCCCATCTTTAAGTACCAATGTCGGTAAAGGTAAATTACTACAACATGTATCTATGGCTAGTGACATCATTGTATTTGATGCTATGTCGACTATGTGCAGATATCTCCATTTTAACTTAAAGCTAGCATATAAGAGCATCTGAACTGATTTGACCCTTCAATTATCTAACGCCACGACAGTTAGAAGAGCAACTCTCCAATATGGTGCAAGAACTCACCTGTTGTATAAAGAGTAAAATAACCAATAAAAGGTGTGTTTCAGGTCATAGAGTACTACTGTGTCAGTTGTGTTAACATGTTGATTTAGGAAGAAGTATAGACCTATGTTTTCCGCTCTTAAGGCTACATTAGCTGCTATTAGCATAATAAACCCAAATATGCGTCTAAACTAAGGGTATTAGATTTGCATTGTGGGCAATGTAGGGGCAAGTAAAGGGAAAAAGAATTAACATTCTGTTATAAGAACGAGTTTCTGTGGTTCTGTTCTTCATGAAATCAACTATGTTAAAGGTATTATTGATTACAAAAATAGTGTGGACCATTAATTTAGGAAAATAGTACCAAAAAAGCTTTTAGAAATGTGCAGAATAAACGCCACACTTTTCCCAAAGTCAAGTTATCATTATTTTTGTAATGTTGTTGGATCCAGAATGAAGATTTTGTTGCGCTATATGATATATGTAACGTGTGGTTGCCGCCAGGGTTGCAGGCACGTTGTCGTCAGCAATCAAGAGTCTTAGTAATCACCAGTTAGCGTGAAGAAAGGGAGAAGTAGTTTGTAAGCTAACTGGGAGTTTATGCTGACACAATGCAGGTGTCTACCTGACAACCACAGTGTTATGATGTAAACACAACCCCAAACTTTACATTACATGTCATTTGTTAGACACTTTTATCCAAAGCGACTTACATACATTCAGTACTGTGGACAATCCCCACAGGAGCAATTTGGGGTGAAGTGTCTCAGGGACACAACGACATGCTGACTGCAGTGGGACTTGCTATCCCCTGATTCGAAGTCCAGCACACTATCCATTGAGCCTCAGCCTCCCTCCCTTTAACTTTGCAAGAGTTCCATGCTAAATCAATGGTGACCCTTTTATACGTCCAGGATTCACATTGAGCCTGCCGGTGCTGTTCTTGACCCGATGCAGCCATGATGGACTGCAAAGTGAAAACACACTATATGTAATGTTGGAGCTTTATATTGATTCATATTATTTAATAGTTAAACGTGTAAATGTCATGCTGTTATTGTTTACTGTAATTGTACCTTTTTTTCTGTAATTTAAGTTAATTGAAGTAATTTTTTATGCTTTTAGCTTTGGGCAGCTGGTGATTATATATTGGAGACAGGTGGAGGTGGGATTAGCGCAGCAGTATAGGCATTTGGTTTTTTACCAGTAGGACCAAGTAAAGCCATGGGGAAGGCTACAGGGCAAGATAAAAGAAACTGCTCATTGTATTTTGATGCCTCAGCAGTTTGATTTTGAATGTTCTGTTTTATTTCTTAGATTTTCGCTGCTACAAGTAATATTAAGCGATTTGCCCTTTTTTATCTGCTTTGCTGAATATTGAATTCAAAGACCACTGAGGGAGTCATATGTACTGAACATATCATCTTAATGAGATTAGCTCCATCTTCAGCTGTCCATCCGCACGTCCATCTGTCTGTCCGTCCGTCCGTCTGGCCACTCATCTATCCATCATTTGTCTCTCATTTGGCCAATCAATATCTGATATCAGGATGAGGTAAGTGATGACTTCAGAGCCATTAAGCCATATGATAGGCCGACACAGTGCCATCAGCAGCCGCTGCAGGAAATGGATGGACCCCAGACACCCTGGGTCGTATTTCACACACACACACACACACACACACACACACACGCACGCACGCACGCACGCACGCACGCACACGCACGCACACACACATGCTGGCCCAGTGAGGATCTCATATCTCCTGCCATAGAAATGGATTTCCCCCCTGCAGACCAAAAGGGCTGATTCATATCTCTATCGATTTAGATGAAGAGATGAGCTGAATGAAATCAGCCTCAGAAATAAATTACACATAAATCAAATTAATCTGTTCAAAATACACTCATAGAATCCGTTACATGTATATAACATAATCAATTGTGACAGAAAGTGATTGTAACAGCGTGAACCTTGAATCTGATGAATTATGAGATAATACAGCTGAAATAGCCATGAGTCACCTCAGAGAGCTGGAGGTCTCCACAATACAAAGTGGAGAAGCAGCCGTTCAGTTTCGAAGCTGCTCATCTTACCAGACTGAAGCTCCAGCCTCCAGAGAGTCAGGAGGAGCCTCAGAGAGGACCAGAGCAGGAAGAGGCTGCTTAAACCAGCATGCTGCCTGCCACACACACAGGGCCGTTTCTTCCTATAGGCGGACTATGCGGGGGCATAGGGCCCCAAGCTGAAAGTATTTTTATTTTTTTTATTTTTTTTAATTCATCCGAAAAACCAAAAAAGTTTCATTCATATAAACAAAGATGACCAAAATTAGTAGAAGCGGGAGGGCTGAAGCATAGCTTGTGGAAAGTAGCCCTCCCGTGCATCATCCTAATACAGCGGCATTATTGCGTCAAAAACGTATAGAAAGGAAGGAGTACAAAGAAATAAAGAAAACAGGAGAAAAAATTAAATAAAAGTTAGGGAAGGAAAACAATAAATGCATATATATATATATATTTATATACGAAAACTAGATATAGGGTCATTTTCTGCACATGTCAATAGCAGTTTCAACTATCTTTTTTTGGAAATTAAAATACTATATATAAATATATACATGTACTTGGCGAATTAATAATAATAATAATAATATATGCATAATTGCATATAAACATTGTGAACACTTATTTTCAAGTGACTTTTTTTACGTTCATATGTTCACGCTGTGGTTTGGAACTGCTTTTGAATGTTATGAGGCATTTTGTTATGGAAAATGTTGTGCATAATCAGTACTGTTTTAAGCTGTACTATGTCAACACATTTTAATAGATTGAGTTTTTTTAAATATGCGAGTTGTGTGTTTATATTTACCAACACCACAGACTATTCGTAATACTTTTTTTGGGATGTTATTATTTTTTGTAGATTTGTTGAGTACGTGTTTCCCCATATTTCGGAGCAGTAGTAAACGTAAGGGAGAAATAGACTGTTATAAAGAGTATCTTTTCTTCAAGAATGTTCTTAGTATGATACAAAATACCTATTGTTTTTGACAGTTTAGTCTGTACATCATTTATATGGTGCTTGCAATTGAGTTTTTCGTCAACAAGCAGTCCTAAAAATGTACATGCACCAACTTTTTCTATCTCTGTATTGCAAATCTGTATAATGCAGTCATTTATACTATTGTATTGAATAACATGTAATTTGTTTTGGCCACATTAAGGGATAATTTATTAACCGCAAACCAGTTACATAGTATTTTTAATTCTGCATTCACAATTTGAACAAGATCGCCAAGATTATGATGGGAGCAGAGAATTCAAAGTTCAGGTTCAGCCTCAATATATTTGGGGAGAATTAAAATGAGCCGTCTTTATTTGAAGACAGCCAAGCCCCCTCCTGTGTTCGCAGTGGCGTTTTTATATGTACAAAAGTGGTGGGGCAAAAAAAACGTAGATGTCTATATATAAGCTTCTGCAGTGAGGTTCATGGCTGGTGAGGCACTGGCACTGACTCTTCAGGTTTACAAATATTATATTTTGACCTAAATCAAAATATAATATTATTTTCAAAAGCTTTTTTTGTCTGATGCTTCGATAAATTTTAAACAGACAGTTCAACAAAAGGATACCCAAAAAATTTAATTTTATCATTTAAATATTGAATTGTTGTCTCTTAGTAAGGTCCCATTTTCAATAAAATTGCGGTCTTACCTTGACTTGAAGATGAAATCCATTTGCCTATCCTTCTGGACAAAAATCTCTATTACTTTTTTGTAAAAGTCCTCCTTATCTTCTTGTAGTTTCAAAAGTCTAACATAAATCTAATCGATAGATTTATGATTAGAAAATTATAAAAGTATACGTAGACATGTGGATATTATCCGGCTGAACAAAATGTGCATTTATCTAACAGGTAAGTTTCCCACAGATCTTATTTTGAGCTATTTTCTAAAATCCCATGGGGAAATATCATTGCTTTTTTGTGGAGGGAACCCATGCGCAGCTTACTTCCTGGTTTTTCGCGGCACACATACTTACAGCCAATCAGCTCTGAATTATGGGAGATGACGTATGGTGGGGATGGCAGCTCTATGCCCCAATGGTCATTATTTTTTTGCCACTCTGAGCATGCGCAGTGTAGTTTTTATATTCACCGTTCACTTAGACAGTGAGAGGGAGGGGCATGATCGGGTTTTGTCCCACATGGCTCAAAACGTCTCAATAGGCACACTGTAGACACTAATTAGAAGAACACAGACTAAGACAGCAATGTACAGACGAATCAGATGATTAAACATGATCTTAAAATATATTTTATATATTTTGTTATTTATTTTTAGCATTTTTTTTTTAATCATTATTTGTAATACTTTCTGCTGACACTAGGTGGGGCTGTGCCCCACCTGCCCCTAATGACCAGTCGCCACTGTGTGTTTGGTGAAGCATTATATGCTTACAAATCCAATGTAGGATATAAACATGACTAAACTGCAATGATAGCAAAGCTGTGGCTTGGGTTTTTGGGGTAATAAAGTCCAACGATCACTCATTGGCTGACAGCCAATGAGTGACGTCTGAAGAAGATGAAAAATGTATATTAAACATTGTTGAGAAAATGCTGCATCTCTTGCATTTATTGACATAGAGGAGCCTTATTGTTTACCTTTTTAATATCAATTTTTGTAATTTTCAATTGCTTGGTTTTCGTGAAATTAGCCTGTTTTCCTATTAAAGTGTAACAAATTGATGCATCTCCACAGATCATTTTAAAGGCTTCGGAATCCCCCCCATTGTAGTTAAAAAACTGTCAAAACTAGGACCCCCAAACAGCATCTTGCATAGGGCCCCCAAAAAGCTAGAAACGGCCCTGCACACACACGGATCTATTAACGGAGGAGGAAGAAGTGCTCAGATCGTTTACTTCAGTAAAAGTAGCAATCCTGCAGTTCAAAAATACTCAGTTACAAGTAAAAGTCCTACATTCTAAATTGCTCTTTAGTAAAAGTACAAAAGTATAAGCATCAACATATAAAGTACCATATCTAAAAAGTATTAGTTATGCAGAATGGCCCATTTGAGCACTATAGTTATTAAATGATTGTATTATATTTTTAATGCATTAATCTGTTCATCACTTCAATGTTGCACTTGGTAAAGGTGGGTTTATTTGAATTTCTGGATATACTATACTGTGTGGCTTAACCCATAATAATGTATACAGATATATTAGTTGATTTGTATTAATAATCAAAATCTGCAAGTCAACTTAATCTGTAAAATAAAAGTAGTGAAGTGTAAAGTAACATGAAGTGAAAATATTCAAGTAATGTAAAAGCACCCCGTGTTTTTACTAAAAAGGTCTCCCATTGTGCAAATTCCACTTTCTCATTTCTCTTCTACACCTTATCACCTGGACCTCCTTCTAGAGCAGTGGTTCGCAACCTGGGGATCGCAACCCCCTTGGGGGGTCGCCAAAGATCGCAGGGGGGGCGCCAGACCTCAGATTATTTGAGGCCTAATATCATATTTAGAATTAAAAAAAAAAAAAAAATGAGGACCTACCTAGAGAGCTATCTTAACTTCAGTTTCATGGAGGGAACGGACAAAACCCGCCCAGAGTGTGTGATATGCAGAGAGAAGCTAGCCAACGAAAGCATGAAACCCAGCAAAATGAAGAGACACCAACAGACCATGCACCCAGAAACACTCGGGCGTGATCGGGACTTTTTCATAAAGAAACAAAACCTTGCAAAGGCAAACAAGCCAATGGATATTAGAACAGCGTTTGTTAGGGCTGGCAGCGAGGCCTCTTTTGAATGTGAACTTTTAATAGCAAAGGCAAAGAAACCGCACAACATTGGCGAGCAGTTCATTAAGCCAGCTTGCATTAAGATGGCTGAGAAACTGTGCGGCCCGCAGGTCGCGGAGAAGCTAAAAACTGTACCACTGTCAAACAATACGGTGAAAGACAGAATTGAGAAGATGGCAAGTAACTGCGAGCTGCAGCTGCTCGAAAAGCTTGGAAAGGGGCCATTTGCCATACAACTTGATGAAACCACAACTGTAGCAGACGAGGCTGTGCTGATCGTTTATGTGCAATATATCGATGGGGTAGATTTGAAGCAGGACATTCTTATGTCAGTCAACCTTACCAATACCACCCGGGGTGAGGACATTTTTACTGCAGTGGATTCTTACCTCTCATCCCACAAGCTTTCCTATGAGAATTTAGTTGCATGTTGCACAGACGGAGCTGCCTCTATGATGGGGAAAAACAAGGGATTTAACACTCGCTTGAAAGAAAAGGCCCCACACATATTTCACTGTGTGATACATTGCCAGGCCCTGAAACTGTCAGAAGACCTCAGCGAAACACTTTCAACTGTTATTAAAATAGTCAATTTCATCAAAGGTCGCCCCACCAACAAGCGTCTATTCGCAGACTTGTGCGAGGATGAAGCGCACCAAACCCTCCTCCTGCACACCGAGGTGCACTGGCTCTCACGCGGCCGAGTGCTGGCACGCTTTGTAGAACTGAAGGAAAAAATTGAAGAGTTTCTACAAACTCGTAACCGCGCAGTGTCAGAGCAAGTGACTGAGTCATTCTGGATTAAAACAGCATACCTGGCCGACATCTTCAGTCTCTACAATGAAACAAACAAGCGTCTGCAAGGCGTGGAGTCCAACATTCTCCAATGATGCATTTGTGCGCAAACTGGAGTACAGGGTCGGGAAAATGGAGAGGGGGGAGCTGCAACAGTTTCCACTACTGCTGAAACAATCCCAAAACAATCCTGAAACGGTGCCTGTGTCTGTACGTCGCGAGTTCATCCGCCATATGAAAGCACTGCAAACGGAAATGCAATCACGGTTCGCTGACATAGACGAGTATGTCTCCAAGGAATTGTGGGTGTTAGATCCCTTTATTGCCAAAGTTGAGGATGTGGAATACCTGGATTGCGAAGATGAGCTCACAGACATCCAAGCTGACTCGCTGTCAAAGAAATACTTCCAGGAAAAAGGATTTAAAAAGTTTTGGATTCTCAAAGGACCAAGCCTCGCTCCAAAGATCACACTGCATGCCACGACCAGGATTATACTCCCATTCAGTACGACATATCTATCAGAAACAGCCTTCAGCGCACTTGTTGACATCAAAACAAAAGCACGCAACACACTGGACGTTCACAACGACTTTAGACTGGCTGTCACTCACATTACACCGGACATTCCATCCCTGGCTGCGGGCGTGCAAGCCCAAGGTTTACATTAATGAACCTACTTGAACCTCGTCTTCTCTTTGCTACCTGTTCCATGGCAGACAAGCATTTGATTTACCTGCTTAATATGCCAGTTTTTCATTTTTGTTTTATACAGGCCTATGCAACCATATTACCATTTATTTATTAGACATAGTATATTCTTTTGAAGTGTCCTGTTCTTCGACATTTGAAATAAATATGATGCATACATTTGCAAGTTAGTAGCTAATAAAAGCATACAAAGACAGAAATGTATCATTTTTTCTTTAATATAAATGTTTCTTCTGCGCGTAAAGTGCCGGTTTCAGTTGGATTATTTGTCACAGTTGCTCCGATCAGATCGGTCTCCTCCATTTTGTAGATTATTTGCGATTTTTTAATCCACATAAACACATCGCCAAAATCCGGTTTACTATGAGCATGTGTTTTAACAGTTGAATCCCTTTGTGAATTGAACCCTGGAGGGTTCATAGAGAGAAAAATAAATAAAACGTGGCCACGTTTTACTAAAGCGTGCGCACGAGTTACTAAAGCGTGCGCACGAGTTAATAAAAAGTGGCCTCGTTTTGTGTGTGTGCGCGCGCACGTGTGTGTGTGTGTTTGTGTGGGGGGCGTTTGGGTGGGGGGCGGCATTTGTTTATGATAGTATCGTTCGTTCCGGTGTACTCCGGCAGGACTATCACATCGAGATTAAGATTAAACGAATTTCTTTCACTTGGGAATACACATATAACTATGGAGAACCAGATTTGTGTAAATTACTGTTCGTGGTCATTTGAAAATAAATGCCGGTGGTGTCGGACACACACAAATACACCGAGCACGCACACAGAGCGGAGCTGAGCGTGCACACACACACACACACACACAAACACACACACACACACACACACACACACACACACACACACACACACACACACACACACACACACACACACACACACACACACACACACACACACACAGGGGTGGACTGGCCATCTGGCATACCGGGCATCGTCCCGGTGGGCCGTTGACCCAATGTGGGCCGGTCCGCAATGTTTTTTTTTTCTTTTAGTTTTTTTCCCTCTAAATTCCCTCCAATTGGGCCGGCCAATTGGCTACAGAGGGCTAGCAGTGTGTTGCCAGCATCGACACATATTATTGGTCTATTGTTTGTCATTGTCAATCAATCATGAGCTGATAAGCTCAGAGAGCCCTGACAGTGCTGTCAATCACAACACAAACCAGGGTGGGGCGGGACCTCATGGCATGGGTGGGAGTCGCGGGACGGGCTGCCTGCTGCTGAGCTGAACATGGATAAGCAGAAGAAACGCCCGGGTGGCGCTGAAAAACTGCGACTTAAAAAGCTGAAGTCTCTGGAGGTGGAGGCTGCTAAATATTCTAAATTGACGGACCTATTTGGTGCCGTGGTCACCGCCCCAGCAGGTGCTTCTGCGCCGGGAGACGAGCGAGTGGAGGCATACATCGTAAGTAACGTTAGCCTGGGCTGGCTAGGCCACATTTTTGAGACATGTCCAAAAAAAAAGTAGAAAACGTTTTTAAATTGAATGTTATGTGACCTAATTAACTGCATAGTCCTACTTGTGACAACATATTAGCCCAGAGTTGAAGGGCTGTGAATGTTGGTAGTTGTGGTTGATTTTGTTTAAATATGCCGAATTGTGATATTATGGGTTTTTATTGTTCAGATGATTTAGCTAGGCTAGCTAAGAGCTGCTAACGTCAGCGGTTTCTTGTAGCCATAGCAACAGTAAACGTTCACATGGACCAACGAGCTGTAAGTAGAGATGAAGCTGCAGAATCAAGCTGTATTGTAAATACAGATGAGATACTTTGAATTTTAGCAAAAAATATAAGTAAACCTATAGGAAATAATTAGATTAATTTGCAATATTTGCCATTGAATTTATTGTAATCTTTCAATTCATTTATTGTTTACTGAGGTGATAACTATTTCATAATTTGTGTGTAACTTTAATTTCTTTGTAAATGTGTTACTTTTTTTCAAATGGCTGTCTATAGTGCTGTCTTGAGCATTTTCAGGTATTGTCACAAAGATCTGACTTTTTTGCATTGGAAAACACTAAGTGTCATAATGAAAACATGGCAAAGCCACTAGTGTTGTTACGCTCGCGAACGTTTCGTTCAATATGAACTAATCTTTTGTCTTGTACATTATTCTGTAGTTTTGAGTTATTTCCCCATCTAATGATAAATGCTTTCCCTATGTCCAGCCCAGACAGGTTCAGGGCAAGTCCAGCTGGTCAGTTCAGGGAGAGAGCCAGACCAATTCAGGCAGCCCAAAGACTGCACCACCTGAGAGGGAAAAGGCTGTAGAGAGTGAGGAGTATGTCAGCCCAAAGACAGGACCACCTGAGAGGGAAAAGGCTGGAGAGAGTGAGGAGTGTGTCAGCCCAAAGACAGGATCACCTGAGAGGGAAACAGCTGTTGAGAGCTATGAGTGTGCCAGTCAAATAACAGATTTGTTTTCACAACCTGATCAGAGAAATCTCCAGTCATTTTTAAATGACCATCCTCAGCAAAAAAGTAGCAATCCAGTGGTGCAGAAAGTGTTCTGTAGCAGAGACGGCACCATTAGAAGGTGGCTGACATACTGTCCAGAGCGTCACATGCTGTATTGTTTCATCTGCATGGCATTCGGTAAGAGAACTGATAGCAGTCTGTTCATCAGTGGAATGTCAGATTGGAGGCATATACACCAGCGCACAGAGGAGCATGAGAGAAGCAGTGGACACAGAAACTGTGCTGAAGCTTACCTCTTGAAATCCGCCAGTGCTGATATCAGCAGTGTGTTTGGTGGCAGTCAGATGTCGGCGCACAGAGAGCAGGTCAGAAAGAGACGGCAGGTTTTGGAGCGCATCATAGATGTCTTCAAGGTTCTTGGGAAGAGGGGGCTTGCATACAGGAGGTCAGAAAATGAGGCAGCATATACTCTGGAAGACCACACAGTTGATCATAATAATTTCTTGGAACTCATACTTCTACTGGGGAAGTATGATTTCTGTTTAAAAGAGCACCTGGACAGCTGCATTGAGAACAGCAAAAAGTTGCATTTGTCTGGTGGCACGAGAGGCAGAGGCTCCCTTGTAACTTTACTCTCCAAAACCACAGTCAACTCAGTGATAGATGCAATTCACCATCTGATTCAAGAAAACATCTCCAGTGATATCAAGAAAGCAGGAATGTTTTCAGTGCAGCTGGACACAACACAGGACATCACCTCTCAGGATCAATGCTCTATAATTATGAGGTATGTTAGTGATGTTGTTCATGAGAGGCTTGTTGCAGTGCTGAAGTGCAGTTCATCCACTGGACAGGCCTTTGTCAACATGCTGTCAGAAGTTCTGGACAAAATGGGCCTCAGCAAGACCATGTGCATTGGAAATGCGACTGATGGGGCATCAAACATGCAAGGCCAATACAAAGGATTCTCCTCACTATTGTCTGCACAATCTCCAAACCAGGTGCATGTATGGTGCTACGCACATGTACTAAATCTGGTGCTTGCAAACACAACCCAGATTGTTATTGAGAGTGGGTCCCTGTTTGCGCTCCTCAATGGCATTGCGGTATTCATCAAAGAGTCATATAAAAGAATGAATGTGTGGGAAGAGTCAGGCCGAAACAAGAGACGTAGACGCCTTGCTCCTATTGGCGAGACATGCTGGTGGGCCAAGCATGAGGCCCTAAAGAAGGTGTTTGGCTTCTTTGGAAAACCGGAAGATGGTCTGTACGTTGATGTGCTGTTGACATTATCAGCTATACAGAAACAGGCAACAGTGAAACCATGTATCCGTGTCATGGCCAGAGGATATGCAGTCATTGCTCAACTATGAGACGATCTTGACGGCTCAAATCTTCCTCCGCATATTTGAACATACCTCTCCATTGTCTAAATACCTTCAGACGGCAGGATTGGACATCCTCTCTGCTCACAGAATGGTGGCATCGACACAGGATACGCTGAAAAGCTTGGGAAGAGATTTTGAATCTGTAAAAAAAGCAGCAGACACATTTGTCAACTGGACAAACACAGAAATTCAAGAGAGAGATGACACGGACATTGAAGTGGAGGCCACACTGCCACAAAAGAGGAGGAGGATGAAGAAAGTCTTGCCTGGAGAGATGGCTCAGGATGAGACCCTGGATGATGCAGAAAAATCCTATGAGGTGAATGTGCATAACCGGATCATGGACACAGCAATTGAAGCCATTCATAGGCGCTTTTTAACACACGGCAATCTATATGCTGACTTGGCATGTCTGGATCCCAGAAACTTCCCTCAGCTCTGCACCAGTGCTCTTCCCCAGTCTGCCCTTCAAGACTTAAGCAAGTGCTTGCAAGGATTTGACAGCAGGGCAACCAAGGAAAATATGCAGGCCGAGTTGAAAAGCTTTGCACTCCAGTGGAACAGGCTGAAGGCATCCCCATTGGCAGAGTACAAAGCAAGAACAGTAGAAGATGGATCAGGTGGTGAGGAGGACAACACAGAAGAGGTTGAGATAACTCCCATAAGCTGTTGCTCCTGCAAAGAATGCCCTCTGTGCTGCTACCAGATACTTCGCCGTTTCAACATGCTAACAGATGCATACCCTGTCCTAGGCCTTGCTTATAAATACCTGCTTACATTATCCCTCACACAGGTGGCTTGTGAGCGCACATTTTCAATTTTGAAGTTTATTAAAAACAGACTCAGAAGCACCCTCTCATCTGATAAATTGGAGGCATTTATGTTGATGGCCACAGAGAAAGACATCCTCATGTCCTTGGACTCTGACTCTGTGATAGACAGACTTGCAGAGAAGAGTGAGCTGCTTAAAAAGCTGCTCCACTGATAAGGCGAGAAATATTTAATATTATTGTTAATATCACACATCACACATTATGGATGTAGTAATTCATTATTTGTCATTTTAATGATGCTTTTCAGAAGTTGTATTGTGCTTATGTGTTGATCCTTAATGGTGTGATCATGTACACTAAATTATCAATTATTCTCCATTACAGGTTGTTCTGATATATTTGAGGAGTCGTTCTCCCTCTGTTCTATATGTGGACTTGTTCTCTCATTTGGGACCACTGTTAGAATTTGGTAAGTTTATCATGTATTTTTTAATGTTGTATAAATTCATACTTCATCATTTTAAAACAGTTTTGAAAGAAACGCACATCCCAAAAGTTTTCAACTCTAGGTGCAGGACAGAGGAAAACATTTTATTTATTTTTCAGACTTAATAATGTATCCAATTCCCTATCAGGTTGACCACTTGACATGTGAGAGCTTGAGGAGTTGTTCCCCCTCCGTCCATGTTCGAGGACTTGCTCTCTCTCTGCGTCCACTCTCTACCTTCACTGCACCAAAGTTTGGCTGTTGAGTCTCCTCTAGTATGGTGAGTTTATCATTTTTTATGTTTTATGAAATCATACTTAATTTGTGATGATTAGAGACTTAATAATGTATCCGATTCCCTCTCAGGTTGAGCACTTGACATGTGAGAGCTTGAGGAGTTGTTCCCCCTCCGTCCATTTTCAAGGATTCGCTCCCTTACCACTTCACCACTTTTTGAGAAGTCTATGATTTGTTGAGTATGTCATGTGTCTTATAATGTTATATGAATTCATACTTGATTTGTGATGATGAGAGACTTAATAATGTTTCCATGTCTCTTTTAGGTGGACCACCCTATATATGAGAGCCTAAGGAGTTGTTTTCCCTCTGTCCCCTTTTGAGGACCTGCTTTGTCTCCTCCATCAGTCACTGGGCCACTTTTAGGTTCCTGAGCTTATTTCATGTGGTGAGAGGAATGCAATATGTGTATGTTTAAAGGTTATGTTTAAAGGTTTATGTGAAGAAACATACTATATGTGCGATAAAATGACAATTGGTAATTCATAAATGTCTCTTTATATTCTCTGCTACCATTATCTCCTGTCAAACAGGTTTTCCTGACCTGCTAGAAGTTCTTCTTGATGCTTGAGTCATAGATCATATCTGAGAGCTTCGTCTTGACTTTGTGAGTTTATTATGCAACTTGTTTTGTCTCAGATTGAAACAAAAGGTTTGATTATGATTATTTCCTGGCTGAAGATTTTCATATTGATGGTTTTAATTTCAAACATCTGCATATCTTTTAAGTTCAATTAACAGTTATGCAGGTAGGCCTTAGGGCTCTTTTGAGACTTAAGTCATCCTTCATGACGGATACATTTGTTCACTAAGTGTCACTACGTCACAAAAAGGCTACATGGCTACATATATTTGTCAGTACACAGATACTGAGTACAAGTTCTGTTTGCTGTTTCTTTCAGGTCACGAATTTGGTGAGGAGTGGAGCTGGCTGGCTGCAGACGAGGAAGTATAGAGCAATACATACTTGTGCACATACACGTATATGAGAATGCATATCTATTCAGACCTGTAACCCATGTCTTAGACTTTTCACACAGCTACAGTATATATATATATTTTTTTCCAATTCTCTATTTATGGTTTCATAATGAGTGAGTGAGTGAGTTTCAGCTCTAATGCTGCTACTGTCTGTAATATGTTTCTATTTAGATTATTTGTCAGGATATTTTTTTGTTATTATTGTCCGAGTCTGGTTTTAACTAATACTGGGCTTACACCAAAAGATTTTCACAGTCACAGACTAAAAACTGAAAGGGTAGCATAAGGGTTCTTCCCGTTAGTCTCGTCCCACCCCTAGTCATGACATAACTTCTGTTGTGATTTGACACTATAATGAATAAAGATTGATTGATATAGCTGTCAATTTTAGTCCTTGAGTTCATAGTTAAGTGCTTTATTTGTTAACTGCTATCAAGGAATATGACTCTCCTTTGTAGTATGCATGAGAGAAGATGCCGCAAGTTTAGTGGACTTCTATGTAGTGTCCGCTGAAAATGTAGTGGGCTGGTCTGGACAGAAAATGCCAGGGCTGAATTTGTGTCCCAGTCCACCCCCAACAACCCTGTCAAAATCCCTCCGTGGGGATTCCCCACAGTATTGAGTATGTAGTCGCTTTAGATAAAAGCGTCTAACAAGTAACATGTAATGTAATGCGCGATAAATGCGGTTGCCAGGTCCACATTGGGTATACAGCGTACGCCGGCTGGTATTAAAAATCACCCAATAACCCAGCAATGTTAATGATAATATCTTCTCTGTTATTTTGAGGCATTCAGAGGGAACAGAGGGGTACTGAGGGCATCATATCAAGTCAGCCTCCACAAAAAAAGTTAATCAGTTGCCAAGTGTTGGAGTTTCTTTGTCTCAGTGTTTTAAAACAGCTCTGTTCATTTAAAAGAGTTTAAAAAATGTGTGTACATAGTTTTTGATCTAGTGACAAACTTAATGTTGCACTTCTGATCATTTAAATATGGTTTCACCTGTGATTAACTGAATACACTTGACTGCACTTAGTGCACAGTTAGTGTTTTGTCCCTTTCTGTTTACAACATGTTTGTTCTTTGTTCATTTAAAATAGTTTAAAATTGTGTGTACATAGTTTTTGAGCTAGCGACAAACTTAATATTGCACTTTTGATAATTGTATAATTTAAATTTATACTGTATATACTTGACTGCACTTCCCATGTTTCGTCTTTCTGCTTTGATCCTTATTTTTTCTGGGCAAGCTCAAAGGGAAGGTTGTTATGGTGAGAAACCTAATTGCTGCGATGCACTTTTATAATTAAATAAATATTTTCATTTACATTTTAAATTCATGGTGTGATGCATTATTTGTTTATAAATGTACATATTATGGAAAATCATGACATTTTTTTAGCTTGGCTCCCATAGGAACACAACATTTCTGTTTTGGGTCTCATGCTGAAAAAGTTTGGGAACCCCTGCCCTAGACAATACACAACTTCCAGTGTCAGTTTCCGAGAAATGGAAGAACACCCTCACAAGCACCTGTGTCTCTCAGTATCTTAACAAGGAATTTCTTGTCACTTCCTTAAAAAGACACATAACCTTGACGTATGAAAGGGGCATAACCTGGATCAAATTCCTCTGCTATCAGGGAGGGGCGAGGCTTCACCTCCTGCAGGGCTAGTCCCTACGTTAGAAACCACAGCAGCAACTGTTTGCGGGGTAGTATGGAGTTTAACCGCAACAGCCTCATCCCTAGCAACCTTGTGGGCAGTATGGAGTTTAACCGCAGCTATAACCTCCTCCCTAGCAACCTTGTGGGCAGTATGGAGTTTAACCGCAGCTATAACCTCCTCCCTAGCAACCTTGCGGGCAGGAGCTGCAAGGGCAACAGGCCTGGGAACCTGGCCATTTTGGAGTCCCTTGGTTTTTGCATTAAGTTCCGGGCATTCATTTTTCCAGTGACCATTACCCAAACCAAAGTTGCAAGTATTTTGATCTACTTTATCCCTCCAGCTATGCACAGACCTTTGCTCCAACCTTAATACTTCACCCACTTTACCTCTGGGGTCACCAGACCAGTTATTTCTGCTCCCCCAGTCAAATCTCTCCCCTGAATGAATCTTGTGTGTTAAAGTGTATTCATCAGCTAACACCCCAGCGTCTGTTACATTTGTAACCTTATGCTCATTCAGGTACATTGCAACGCGTTCTGGAAGGACCTCTTTGAATTGTTCAAGGAGGAACAGTTCCCTCAAATCATTAAGATGTACTACTTCGGAAGCCGTGACCCATCGATTCAATTTCATCGTCAGCTCCCGAACAAGTTCCACATAGGTCTGTCCTTCTGACTTCCTTAGCTTCCTAAACTGCTGACGGTAGGCCTCAGGCACCAACTCATAAGCTTTTAGCACTGCAGTCTTCACCCTTAAGTAATCTTCACTGTCAGCCATTCTTAATGCAGAAAATGCTTCTTGAGCCCTACCAGTTAACACACACTGTAACAGCAATGTTTTCTCTGAATCAGACCACTGTCGTCTTTAGCTAAGTTGCTCAAAAAGTCAAAAAAAAGAATCTACAGTCTTCTCCTCGAATTTCGGTAACAACCTCAAGTTATAAGCTACATCAAAAGTAGCTGGGGACACCCCAGAAGAAAGCTTACCCTCTTGGATGAGGTCCAACTTGTAACGCTCTTGTTGCAATTCAGCTTCCCGCACCACTGTAGTTAACCTTAAACGCTCCATCTCAGTTTCCTGTTCACAAGCTCTAGCCCGGTCCTCACAAGCACTTGCTCGTTCCTCACGTTCACCGTCTTGTTGGTACTGCAGCAGCATTATTTCCTTTCTCTGTTCAAATGTCATTTCACCAAAGTCAAACAAAGCTCTGGATTTATAGCTGCCGCTCTGGATTTATAGCTGCCTTCTCAGCCAACTCCTCCTCGGAACCATCATCGACAGCCACTGCTGGCAGAACTTCTTGCAGTACCAACTGGGTCTGTAACATAGTCACTATGGTGTCTTTACGACCCTGCTTTGGAACGTCTACCTCAAAATGCTCTGCAATTTTTAACAGTTGGTCTTTAGTACATTATTCCAGCAGTTCCACACTGGGACACTTAACGAAATCTGTCAATGTAGCCATGATTATGCTAACTCCCTTGAACCTGGTGCACAGACACCTAGAAATATATATATTGTTGTTCCACTCTGGAATACCTTTCCCCTAGCTAACTGCCTACTAATACTAGCTATATTGTCTCACCCTAGTCTTCATGCATGCCACGACAGGTGTTTTAAACACTTACCCAATTACCCGGTATAGCCCCAGCGAAGCTGTTACTCACCAAGACAGCCACGGACGTGTACCCATGACAAAAAAAAATTGAATCATGTTTATGCACAAAAATAACAAACCAACCCCTGAAGGAGATGTTGCTTATGCCTATCAGGAAAGGTAATTCCAAAGCTACTCCTTAATGCCCTACACCAGGAACAAACTGTCTAATAATCAAGGCAGACAAATCAAGTCAACACATATCACCTGGTTCTTGGATCGGACAAGCCCCCATATGTTACAAGCTGGCTCTGCTTGCAACATAAGGACAACAGTTCCACACAGGAGTTGCCCAAAACAATCATTTATTTTACCCCACACAGTAGTTACAACCAACAGTAAAACAAAACAGAGGAGCCGTGTCCTGCTGCACCGAGCAGGACAGCTGAGAGAGAGCAAGAGCCTGTTCTGCAGCCCTCTTATATACTGGAATCAAGGGCCACAGGTGGGTCCCATCACTGCTGATTACAAGAAACACACAGGTTACAGCAGCACCACCTGGTGGACAACCACAGGGTTGTCACACCCCGAAAACGTATATGACATTCAATCAGCCTCAGCGTCACTTTGTGTTGACTGGTGATTAGCAAACATTAGTATGCTAAAACTAGTCAAGCTCATTTATCACGCGGTTTACACAAATGTCGCAATTCACACTTCACATAACCTTTACATGTGTTCATGCTGCAGGGAAGATTGGCTTTGTGTTGAATTTTCCAACACAACATAAGGCAGTTTATCTTAAAGCTACATTTAGGGATTTAAAACAGCAGAGAAAGAAACAAATACAGTAAGTGGTCTTTCAGAAGCAGAAACAGAGCAAAGTAAACACTCTGAGTGTGTCTCTCTGGTGTTTGGGCAGTTAGCTTGTTAAGGGCTGTCCACACCTAGCGAGAGCTACATATAAGAAATCTAAATATATTCATTTATTCGCTTTACACTATCTGCAAGACATAATTTAGGTCCAATGTGATAATGAAGATGGTTGTTCAAGTATCTAACAGATATTCCCCTCTCAGCGAGGCACCCACTGAGAAGTCAACTCTGGTTATTGGTAGCTCTATTATGAGACACGTGAATTTAGAGACCAAAGTCTCCACACAGTCACATGCATTCCGGGGGCCAGAGCGGGCGACGGTGAGGCGCATCTTAAACTGCTGGCTAAAAATAAACGTAAATACAATAGGATTGTTATTGACGTCGGTGGTAATGATGTTCGTTTACGCCAATCAGAATGCACCAAAGTTAATGTGGCGTCGGTGTGTAGATATGCTAAAACAATGTCGGACACCGTAATCTTCTCAGGTCCCCTCCCCAATCTGATCAATGACGACATGTATAGCCGCATGTCATCATTTCAGCGCTGATTGTCTTGGTGGTGCCCAGCAAACGATGTGGGCTTCGTAAATAACTGGACAGCCTTCTGGGGGAAACCTGGTCTAATTAAGAGAGACGGCATTCATCCTACTTTGGAAGGTGCAGATCTAATTTCAGCAAACATTTCAGGGCTTCGTGGACGTAATCCATGACAAACTGGAGTTGAGACCAGGAGGAGGAGTCGCAGTCTTACACGCTTCTCTGCGCTCTCTCCTGGGCAGTCATCCATAGGAATCCCGAACATAATAAAATACCCAATATTAACGGTGTGTGTGTCTGCCCAAGGACAATTTAAGGTAAAACCTAATAGAGGTTTCATACATAATAGCCTAATAAAAGTAAATGTAACAACTACTAAAGTGCAACAAAACAGGAAGATTAAATGTGGTCTCTTAAACATAAGATCACATGAAGAATATGTCAGCATAAATGAGGCCACTCCACCCAGCCATTTCAATACTCATATTGCCCGAGGCACAGGCCGAGGAGGTGGAGTTGCAGCCATCTTTGACTCAAGTTTACTTATCAATACTAAACCAAAATTAAATTATACCTCCTTTGAAAGTCTTGTTTTTAGTCTTACGCATCCCACCTGGAAAACTTTGCAGCCAATCTTATTTGTTACAGTGTACCGTCCACCAGGTCCTTATTCAGAATTCTTATCAGAATTCTCTGAGTTTTTATCAACTTTGGTACTTAAAACAGATAAAGTAATTATCGTAGGTGACTTTAATATTCATGTTGACGACGATAAAAAGACCATTAATGTTGCATTTCACTCTATATTAGATTCTGTTGGTGTGGTGTCTCATCAATTGTGTTAGTTGTGTTTGTGTTATGTCTGTCATTTCATGTTTAGTCAGGTGTTTATGTCATTCCAAGTCTAGTCAGGTTTCTATGTAGAGTCAGGTTTTCATGTTACTTCACGTCTTGTCTGTCTATTTTATGTCTGTCATCTCTAGTCAAGTCCCCATGTTTCATGTCATCTCTCGTTTTCCCATTTCCTGTTTTATTTTGTACTTACCTCTTGTCTTTCTTTTCAGACCTTGTTACTTCCTCACTTTGGGTGTTTTCCCGCCATCGTCAGCGTCTGCCCCGCCCCTGATTGTTTCCACCTGTTCCCAATTCCCTCATGTTTAAATATTCCTTGTCTCCATAGGCGGCGCGTGAGGCTCAGGTTTGGGAAGGCTAAATAACTTGTTTTACCTGACGCTGCCTGCCTCCGGCCGCAGGGTCTATAGAAAAGAGATCAACTCAGTGAAAGCACCACCTGATGCCTGATGACTCAGTGTGCAGAGTTTAAAGTATAAAGGAAATACAGTTTAAACTGCCGTATGAATAGAAGATGCCGACGTGTCGCAGTTATCATTCATATCACATTATCAATCAGATCATCGATCATATAATATCATAATATATCATATATTTCCTTATCTGAGTCAGCTTCTCGAGCCGTATCTGGCCGTGCAACACTTACATTTTCACATACTGTATGCAGCAGAAGTATTATTTTAAGCAACACATTAAGTTTGACGAAACACTCAAGTCAAATGTAATTAAAGTCAGATCTACTCGTGTCTTAGACGGGGCAGTGATATCATACAACTGTTAATGTACGCATTCAAACCGGGCCCGGCGCCACGAGGGGGCAAAAGGGGGCATTGCCCCCTCAGTTGTATTCTTTGCCCCCTCACCTTGAGCATACATTCATCCATCAAAAAGTATAAAATGTCACAATTGTCACAATTATTAAATAATAACTTTAAATAATTATCTTCCCCAATACACGTTACTATGTTTGGATCAGATATGTGGGCAGGTAGTCAAGCAACGTGTAAAAAAGCCTCTACCCCAAGTGAGCTTGTCGTCTTAATGTTAGCGTATGTGCTTAGCTGTAAACACAGTCGGATGGGTGACCAAAACGTCCCCGTTTTCCGGGCAAAGTCCCCGTTTTCCGGGCAAAGTCCCCGTTTTTGGTGGCAGGTACCCGGTTGAAACTCCCAAAAATGTTCCCGTTTTTGAATGTGCGTTAAAAAACATAGAGCAAGGTGAAATCAAATGTTACATGTCGAAATGGGGTTCAGGGGGAGTGACTGTACGGCTGTACCCGTGGGATAGAAAAGGGGGAAGTGACGTCTGACTCAGAGGTCGCGCGGCTGTGGAGAAGAACATGTTGCCCACATTCTGTTACTGAGTTTAGGCTAGTTAGCTAGCAGGTTTATTGTTTTGGGTGCAGTCACTTTTGCCTCCACTTGCTGTTCAAATAAATGTTGAAAGAAAAAGTAAATCTGTTTACAGTTCTGTTTTATATGGTAGACCCTCCAGAAAAACGCGGGCTAAAATCCTTGATTATGCGATTAAACATGCGGGGGTTTTATGTGGTGAAATTGCGGGATGTTGCGAATTATGCGGAAAGTTGTGAAAAAGAATCTATTTATTCTCTCTCACACACAACCTGCCAAAAACGTTAAACCCCTTTCCTATTCAATTCAATGTTTATTTATTGTAAAAGCAATTGGGCTATTTTAATCACACTCTCTCTCTCTCTCTCTCTCTCTCTCACACACACACACACACACACACACACACACACACACACACACACACACACACACACACACACACACACACACACACACACACACACACACACACACACACACACACACACACACACACACACACACACACACACACACACACACACACACACTTCTCCCCCTCATTCTGTTTTCATTTACTCGTTCGTTATCTGACCAGCTTCAATCTTGTAGGCCACTCACTTCGTTTCTTGTAGCCCTGGAAAGGGTTTTGGAGGTTGATGCCTCGGTGAACGTGAGTTGTTTGGCTTTCTTGTCCGCAGCAGCAGAAAGCATTTTCGAATGTTAGAACGAATCAAAGTGGGTCGTCACCGTCGATTTTCTCTTATGCTCCAACACACAGTTGCAAGGGGTGCAGAATAGTTTCCCCCCACTTTCGTGAAAGACATCGGGGTACTGCTTTGCCCGGTCTTTAGCAGAAATGTTTGTCGGTAAATGAGATGGATCAGATTTTTTCATCTTGGTGTTTTCTCTCTCGTGTGAGTTCCACACGTTCACTCTACGGTGTTGTTTACCTTCTGTGATGCGCGAGCTGATGACATCGCGTCATCATCATCACTACTTCATGTCAAGACGAGTTAACTTTTTTTCCCCTCAATTTTGTGTGGAAAAATGCGGGGATTATGCGGCTTTTTGATAAATATGCGGCCTTTTAAAAATCGGCGCCATTTTGCTGATTGCGCGGTAAATTCGCAGAATCGCGTTTTTCTGGAGGGTCTAATATGGGGTTACGTCTTCACTAGGGATGAGGAAGTGCAACACACACAAGTTGGAATTGGTAATAGTTATAAGTAGTTTTATTATAAACAGTGTGAAACAAAATGGCAGGCATGAAGCCAGGAACAACAAAAAAGGCCAAAGAGCACAGGTTAATAACTAACCAAACAAAAGGAGGACTCTAACAAAAGGAGTCTACTTGCATACAAGGAAATAAATACTATTACACTAAATAAGAAACTAAACAAAACCTCACTTTAAAAGTGGTACAACTAACACAAAGTGTCTATACAAAAACACAGCTAAACTAAAGACAACCGTCACAAAATCCTAAGCTACTCTAAACACTAACTAAGCTACTCTACACTCTAACTAAGCTACTCTAGACACTACTAACACACAATATCACACGGAGATGGGCACACAAGTTTAACCACAGTTAACAGATCTGTCTAATGAGCAAGTAGCGAGAGGCGTCTGTCCCACATCACAGAGCCTCCAGAATGATGATTGTCCCCAGGCTTTGAAGTTGATTGGAGTGCGTCGGGCCCGGCGTGCTCCAATCACAATCCTCAGGGGGCGGACCAGGAGATGGCAGGCAATGACGTCAGGGCAACCGCATAGCTCATTTGCATATAACACAGATTAACACAGTTAAGAGGACCAGGAAGGCAGCAGCCGTAACAATGGGTGTTGAAGAAGAAGAAGAAGAATTGATAGGGATGAAACCCTCTGTAATGGTCACACATGCAGAGCACACAGCACACACAGTGAAATGTGTTCTCTGCTTTTAACCCATCCTAGTACCAGGAGTCTAGTACTAGGAGCAGTGGGCAGCTATTGTACAGCGCCCGGGGAGCAATGGGAGTGAGGGGGAAGGGGGATGTCCGGTGCCTTGCTCAAGGGCACCACGGCAGGGCAGGAGGTGAACTAGGACCTCTTCAAGTAGAAGTCCACACTCCAAATGTAGGTCTGGTCGGGGACTTGAACCGGCGAACCTACGGCTCACATTCCAAGCCCCTACTGACTGCCATAGATTTAGTCCCTAATTTTGCTCTCAAAGTGCACCAGATTGATGCATTTAACTTCATCATTTTAAAAAAAATCTTCCCGGGGGAGCTTGCCCCCGGACCCCCCTAGAGGAGGTGAGGTCCACTACCTGCCCACACCCCCTGTTAAATTCTCTCACCCACATTGAGGATGCTTCCTACACCCATGTTTTATTCCATGTGTCAAGTCAAGCAAATTGGGTCCAAGTGTTATTGCACCAATGATCTGTTAACATTAAAATCACTAAATATATGCTGTGACTATTTTGCTCTGGGCAACTCAAGGGCTCAGGTAATGTGATTACTATATGAATAATTGTCCAAAATAACATAAAATGCATAGGGTTTTTTGTTAAGTAACATACTTTCGTCGCCGGCCGGCCAATACATGCCGCGCATTAAGTGGGCCACTTTTTCCCCCCAGTCCGCCCCTGGCTAGTAGTGTCAACTAAATCCGTAGTATTACAACAAAAGTGCTTTAAACGAGGTAAGTTACGAATTTATGTTCTCAATCGTCATGTGTGGGATTGAATATTAAATTAGTTTAGATTTATTGTCCCCAGGGGGACATTCATTTTCACAGCTCTGTGAAAACAATATGAAATCAACAACAAATAAGACAGACAACTACAGATAGCACCACACATGATGGTTACTTGTTATTATTTAGGGCTGCCTGTATGGATCAGGTTTTTGCCAAAGCGAGCCCTTTTACTATAATAATAATAATAATAATAATAATAATAATAATATGTTGTGTATTATATAAACCATATTGGTACAATGAGCGACATCTAGTGACAGATTTTGGAACACTGATTTGATTTTTCTCATGGCAGTTAGACTCTAGAGACAAACCAGGGGACTTTATTTGTATTTGTAATCTGTATCTGTCCATTTGGTGTAGTATCTTATCCAATATTACATTTGGTTTATATATTAGTCACTTTCTTATGAAATGCCAGGTTTTAGGCCTTGATTTGAACATTCAATCCTGAAAATATTTTTTCTTTAATCCTGACATGAGTAGGTAGTAAGTAAGTAAATCTGTATAGGAAGACAAGTTAAGGAATAGAGGAGAAAAGGTTATGGTATAAATACAGAGCCTGTCAATTTATAAATTGAGGAAATTAATGTTAGTCTGTTAACCAAAGTGCAGCCATCTATCTATCAACTATCTACTATCTGTTATTAAAGATCAGAGGAAAATAACAGAACGAGAGGGGTAAATCCAGAATAAAAATAAAGAAGCAAAGAGATTGTAGAGCAGTGAGAAGGAAAAAAGCTTGGTGTGTCAATTCATTACATTGCCAGTTTTTTTCGTTGTTGTGAAAAAAAATTTGCCCCCTCTGTTTTTTTAACAGCCCCCTCAGTCATTTCATCCTGGAGCCGGGCCTGATTCAAACACTTTTTCTGTTACCAGCTGTATTCACCTTGCAGGTGCAACTATGTGTTGTGTTGTATCCTGGATTATATGTTTAAATCATGGATGTTTAAAGTTCATATTTGTCTAATATTAGTTGACTTTTCATTAATGAAGTATGACGCTACGCTGTCAGTAGGCTACACTTGTTTCTGTTTGGTCAAATGTTGCTAACCCCACCCCTTTCACGTGAACGCGCTCTCAGCTGGAGAGAGAAACCCTGGGCCTTTTTCACTTCGGTTAAATGGATTCCTTGCGTTCCTCAATGCCGTCGTTTCCCTTTGACTAGTCCCACCCACCAGGGAAGCATGGAGGGACGCAAGGAAACCACGAGAAGCAGGGAAATTAGTTTTAAGAGCAATGGGACGTCCTTTCCTCCGGAGCGTCACGTGAGGCGACGTCCGTTTGTGATGACGCTGCAAAGCTGATCGCTGACAGCAGCCAGCTCTGTCCCCGTTATTTCCACACACACCCCCGCCTCTGTTAGTACACATTTACTGACACAAACATTTGTATCATCAACGCCATTCTTAAAATGTATAAACGAACAATAGTTTGATTAATATTGATTAGAGTGCACAAAATAAATAAAAATAATTGAGAGAAGAAAAAGAGATATGTTATATATCAAAACCCAGTTAGATTAACATTCATTGGATTGCACACTTTGTTTGTTTGTTTGGATATGTAGCAAATTAACATTTTAAATAGCACTTAATGACTGACTGAATGGAAATGATAATAAATGAAAATGCAAAACGAAAAAAGCGATCATGAAAATGTTTCCAGAAAATGAATTAAATGATTTTTCACCACTTTCTTGTTCAGATATATCACATATTTGTAACTAAATGATACATTAACTGACACAAAAGACGGTATAAACTGAGGAGTGACTCCCGTGAGGTTCATGTATTTTCTTCACTCCGCTGGGAAACTGCTCTCATGTCAAGAAGCATCACATCAGTGCATGCACTGCATCGTCCAATCAGTGAGCGATACACAGTAAGGGGGCGGGGCGAGTGTCTGAGGATTTCATCGGAGGATGGTCTGGTGGTTCCTTGATTATAGCTCCTCCGTTATCGCTCCTCGCTCCTCGCTCCTCAGTCAAAAATAAGGCCATTGGGACGCTACCCCACCCCTTTCACGTGAACGCGCTCTCAGCTGGAGAGAGAAACCCTGGGCCTTTTTCACTTCGGTTAAATGGATTCCTTGCGTTCCTCAATGCCGTCGTTTCCCTTTGACTAGTCCCACCCACCAGGGAAGCATGGAGGGACGCAAGGAAACCACGAGAAGCAGGGAAATTAGTTTTAAGAGCAATGGGACGTCCTCAAGATGGCGCAGACAAATCAACTTCCGGAGAGACCGAGACCAAGGAGCGAGGAAATGAAAAATAAGAGAAGTGAGAAAGGCCCCCCCTTGATTTACCGAGTTGATAACCAGCGTCGTAGGACCGCTTAGCGAGGGCGCGTTTGTTAGGGTTAGTTAAGATAACTCAAACGTATCCAGGGTATGTTGAACTGGCTTCGTAGTACAGGGCACAGGTGGCTGCATAGCAGCGCTAATGTAAAAGAAACAAACATTATACATTATATTTTTCTTTTACCAGGATGCAGTGACACAAATATTTGGGAAGGCTTAGCCTTCCCTAGCCTACAGTACCCGCCGCCCCTGCTTGTCTCCCTTTGTCTTGTGCCAGTTCATCTTGTGCTTCATATGTCCAGAGACCCAGCGGATACCAGAGAGGAGAGTACCAGAGAGGAGAGTTTTGTTTGTTTGATATCAAGAGTTTTGTTTTGTCCTCGCAAGAGTGATTTTTTGTTAATACTTTGTTTTATTTTTCTCATTAAAATATGAGTCTTTGCATTTGAGTCCAGTATTTTTGTACCCCGTTCTAACAGAACGAACTGGCCAACATGGATTCAGCCGACTCAGATAGATTTAAAGCGGATGTTGAAGGACAGAGAGCAGAGCTTGCTCACCATGCTGCACAGCTGGTCTCCATTAACAGAGGAGTTGGTAACCTCACTGATCGCCAAGCAGAATTCCAGGAGGCTGTAACTAATCAAGTTAATCACCTGGCGGTTCAAGTGCACAGAGCTCTTGCCCAACTCGAAGCTGGATTATCTACACGGTCTCCTACTATGCCAAGCCCATCCGTTGCTTCCGCTGGTTCTGCTGCTGCTGCTGCTGCAGAGCACATTCCCCCTTCTGGAACGTCGCTTCGCCTTGCATCTCCAGAGAAGTTTTCCGGGGACTCTGGGGACTGGGGACCTTTCTGGTACAGTGTGAACTGCATTTCACCCATAACCCCTCTGCCTTTATTTCAGACCAAGCTAGAGTAGCCTTTATGTTGTCCCATTTAACCGGGCGAGCTGCCGCCTGGACTACGGCCGAATGGTCCTCTAATTCTCCAGTGTGCCAGTCATTGAACATGTTCTCAGAGACTCTAAGGCGTATTTTTTTTTTTTACTTTTTTTTTTTTTTATAAACAAACAGCCGGACAGACAACACAATAGCAGTTGGCAAACAAATTAGGATGACAACAATGTGATTCGAGTCCGACAGGATAAAAAACAAAGGCAAAACAAAAAATAAATGAAACAAAACAAAAAAGATTGACTGCGACAGGACAAAAATCAACAAAAAAATTCAATAAAAATCTAAATCTAAAGGCTCTGAGTCTAAGTCCATTATTAATAACATAATGCAAAAGTAGAGATCAAACAATGTGCATAAATGGAACAAAAATACCAAATATATCAAAAATAAATAAAAAACATAGCACTTGTTGGTCAGTCAGCCGCCCACTAATCACAGTTTAACACCACAGGTCCAGCACCCTGTTGTACAAAGACATCCGGCATGTCCAGCTCCCGTATATACTTGTAGAAGGGGTTCCACATCTTGTGGAATTTCCCCAGGGAGCCCCTCAGTATGCACCATATTTTCTCGAGTTTGGCTGAATTTAGGACTTCTTTTAACCACAAGGTGTGTGAAGGGGATGTTGGAGACTTCCACATGAGCAATATCAGGCGTCTGGCTAGTAAGGTAACAAAGGCTATGAAGGCTGTCTCCAGAGAAGAGAGTGGCCATGTGGGTGGGGTTACACCAAACAGTGCGGTCATGCCATTAGGAGCGATCGGTTTAGGCGTGCTTTTGATCACTCTTCACCAGCCAGAGAGGCCAGCCGAGTGTTAATGCAGATTAAACAGGGACCCAGAAGAAAGGCAGATTATGCGATACAATTTCGCACTTTAGCAGCAGATGGATGCCTTTATGAATGGCCTAAAGCAGGGTTCCCCAGACTACGGCCCGCGGGCCGCATACGGCCCGCCACGCCCCTTTGACCGGCCCTCCACCTCTCTGCACCTCACCATTTGAACTGGCCCAAAGAAGAAGAAAAAAAAAAAAAAATTATAAATTATTTTTTAAAATATTTTATTTTAGTTGTCCAACTTGTTTTGTGAAATAATAACATGACTCTCCAAACGAGGGCGGTAATCGCTGTTCATTCCGTCACCTGAGATTAGAACTCGAGGCCGTCAGTATGTAGTGGCCAGAACGGCTCTG
The DNA here is from genome assembly GCF_949606895.1 of Notothenia rossii. Taxonomy (NCBI): domain Eukaryota; kingdom Metazoa; phylum Chordata; class Actinopteri; order Perciformes; family Nototheniidae; genus Notothenia; species Notothenia rossii. Next base: position 43,683,954 of record NC_136907.1, on the reverse strand, counting down.
GTAGTGGCCATGAGCCAAACAGTGGAACTGTCAATCAGATCGCCAGCGCCTCTATCACGCTTTAAAAGCAACGTTATGTAACGTTCTGGTTGACATCTGTTACATTTGCATCTTGTTTTTTTAACACTAAAATATTTTTTTATTAACCATTTATATTTTATATAATTTAATATGTGTGTCTGTATTATTTATATGACGTATGTTTATGACCGAATTTCCGCCACCTTACAAGCTGATCGAAGTCATGCGCAGAAAATATTATGCTACAGTTGAACAGCAGTGTAATGGCGTGCAGTAAAGTGAGGAAAATTGACAGAGAGTGTCGGGTTTTTAAAGAACAATGGACCAAGGATTATTTTTTTGTTCCATGGAAGGACCGTGCCATTTGTATTATATGTAAAGAAAATGTGGCCGTGTTTAAAGAATTCAACCTTCGCCGCCATCACGAAACCAGGCACAGAGAGTATGCTAGCTTGAGCGGGCTAGCGAGAGATGATAAGGTTCGGCGTCTGAAAGGCGGACTAGCTGTTCAACAGGATGCCTTCCTTCGTCAATCCCGGGTCAACCTGGCTGCTGTCCGAGCTAGCTAAAAAGTAGCTAACCTACTGGCTACCCACGGCAAGCCGTTCACAGACGGAGAATTCAGGAAGGCCATGATGCTGGCTGTGGCCGAGGAAGTGTGTCCCGAGAAGACAGATGCCTTCCGTGGGGTGAGTCTCTCAGCACAAACGATGACGAGACGAATTGAGGAGATGGGGGGAAACGTGTTTGACCAACTGAGAGAGAGAGCCGCAGAATTCAAGTGTTTTGCTTTAGCCATGGATGAAAGGAATGACGTACAGGACACGGCACAACTGTTGATTTTTATTCGTGGAGTCAACACACGTTTTGAAGTGTCAGAGGAGCTGGCATCACTGAGAAGCCTAAAAGGCACAACAACTGGAGAAGACCTTTTTGTCGAAGTGTGCAAAACAATGGGCGAACTTGGTCTGCAATGGGCTAATTTTGCCAGTGTCACTACAGATGGTGCGCCTAGCATGGTCGGATCTACGAGGGGTCTAGTAGGGCGCTTGAACGGCGAGTTCGAGGAACGAGGTCTCGCCCCACCGATTCAAGTCCACTGCCTGATTCACCAGCAAGCGCTGTGCTGCAAAGTTTTGAAGTGGGCGTCTGTGATGAAGGTGGTTGTGCACTGTGTCAACTACATCCGGAAAAATGGGCTGAAACACAGGCAGTTCCAGGCCTTTCTCTCCGAGCTGGGGTCTGCTCACCAGGATGTGCTGTACTACACCGAAATCCGGTGGTTAAGTCGAGGCAAAGTATTGCGCCGTGTCTACGACCTGCTGCCCGAAATCAACACCTTCCTCCAGTCTAAAGGTGAAACGGTACGGGAGCTGACCGACCCGGAGTGGAAATGGGACCTCGCGTTTTTAACTGATGTGACTGAACTGTTGAACCACCTCAACCTACAGCTCCAAGGCAAAGGGAATCTCATCAGCGACATGTATTCCCACATAAAAGCATTCGAGGTCAAACTGCAGCTCCTTGTGCGACAGGTCCAAAAGCTGGACTTCACACATCTCCCTGCCACCCAAAGCTACTGCGCCGAGAAACCAGCCGCCCCTTTCCCAGTCGCGAAGTGCAAAGATGCCCTGGAGATGCTGCAGCGAGAGTTCAGTGTGCGCTTCCGCGAGCTTCATGTCAACAACAAAGACATAAGTCTGTTCCAGAACCCCTTTGCTGCTGACATTGACGACGCACTTCCCTCTCTTCAGTTTGAACTAGCCGAGCTGCAGAATTGTGATGTCCTTAAAGACGCATTCAAGCCTGACCACCTCCTTGAGTTCTATGCTGAGCTACCAGAGGGCACTTACCCAAACATTAAACAACATGCTCTGAAGATGTGTACCGTTTTTGGCAGCACCTACACCTGCGAGCAGACGTTTTCCCGCATGAAGCAAATAAAAAATCCAACGAGGAACAGACTCTCAGATGAACATTTGCATCAAACTTTGAGACTGGCAACCACTAGGCTACACCCAGACATCGGACTTCTCACCAGCCAGAAGCAAGCACACAGTTCACACTGATATGGTAAATATACTGATTTTAACTATTACAATTTTATATGGCTGTAAACATGAACTATGATTTTTTGATGAAATATGATTAATGTTTTTAATGAATTTTAATGAATAATGCTACACTGTATTTGTAAAATCACATCACAAGGAACAACAGGCAGCATATTTATGTAATTTACTCAATGTGTCCAATGTCATCCCTTTATGCCAGGTTTCCAGGCAGCAAGAGAGGGGACTGCAACTGCTGACCTCAAAGATCACTGCCCATCCATCCTTCCTTCCACCCTGGCTACAAGTACCAATTCAGTTCACCTACTGCACATATTGCTGACTTCCCATTCTGTTACTCTCTTCTAGTTTAACCTGCCGAGGGTTTACTGCTCAGTCTCTCCTCCCAATCTCTTCTCTCAGCATCTGCCTCTCCATCGTTGTCTCTCTCTCTCCCTCTCTCTCCTCTCTCTCCTCTCTCTCCTCTTTCTCCTCTTTATGCACTGCCCCTCATCTCAATCTCCTATTTCAAAGGGATGATAATTGTGCTGTAAAAGTGTTTGGGTGCTCATTGCATTTTCACCTTGAACAAAAAAAATCTCACCTGAATATACAAATAAGAGTTGGTTAGTTGATATATTGTTCACCAAGTTTCTTGTCTTGATGATTTCTCATCTCACTGTAATATATGCCTACCATTTCTATTGTATCACTCATAAACTGTCAATCACCATGTTTTTCTAACCTTTCCTTGCTATTTTTACATGGTTGTTATTAGAAAATAAAAGGAATACCTGTGGTATTTCAAATTGAAAAACATGTGAAGTACTCACTTCTTTTGCAAATCACTTGTAATGATGAACTATTTTGTGCTAGAAATTATGGCTATAACAGGCAGTGGCCTAGTATACAGCCCACATGATCGATCCCGGCCCCTCATCACAGTCAGGAACGATAATGTGGCCCCCAGAGAAAAAAGTTTGGGGACCCCTGGCCTAAAGGATTATATTAAGGACCAATTAGCACCCCTGAAGCTACCAACAGATCTTGACTCAATCATTGCTATGTCAACCCGTATTGATATTAGACTTAATGAAAGGAACAGTGAAAGGTTAAGAACCAGCGTGTGCCCACCTGCCCAACAACACCCATGGGTAAACAATACACCCCTGACAACATCATCCAAGGAACCAATGCAGCTGGGCGGAGCCAGGATCACAGCAGTGGAACGACAGCGCCGTTTTTGTGAAGGATGCTGCTTCTACTGTGGACAACATGGCCATGCTGCATCCTCCTGCCCTTTAAAAGGACAGGCTCATCGGTGCGACGGAGGGCGCTGGTGAGCCGATTTTCTGCAGCTGACTTTCCTCCACGATCATTGACCAAGGTAAAATTGCAGTTACGTAACCACACCATGACTCAGGGGGCACTAGTGGATTCAGGGGCGGACGAAAGTCTGATGGACTGGGGTCTTGCTAAAAGACTGGGCATTACAAATGTTCCTTTGACTTCCCCTGTAGATGTCAGTGCCTTAGATGGCAAGCTGTTATTCAGAGTAACCCATATAACTGAACCTGTTCAAGTAACTATAGATGACATTCACACAGAAACATTAAGATTCCACTTATTTGACTCTGCACTTCACCCTATAGTTTTGGGATTTCCATGGCTTCTCCGACACAATCCGAATATTGACTGGCGGTCGGGAAACATTAAGAACTGGGCTCCTGATTGTAAAGTTACCTGTTTAGCTTCCCCTGGGAACTCCAGACAGTCTGTTAATCAGACAGACAAACACACTAGAGTTACCACTGACATCAAGTCAGAGTACGCTGGCCTGTCTAGAGTGCCTACATGTTATCTGGACTTAAAAGAGGTTTTTGACAAGACTAAGTCTACATCGTTACCACCTCATCGACCTTATGACTGCCCTATTGACCTTTTGACTGGAGCTCCGATCCCTAGAGATCGGCTTTACTCCATCTCTGCACCAGAAAGAGGGGCCATGAAGACGTATATTGACTCTTCCCTTAAGTCTTGACTCATTAGACCGTCATCATCACCTGCGGTTGCAGGATTTTTCTCTGTGGGCAAGAAAGATGGTTCTCTCCGTCCGTGCATAGACTATAGTCCACTCAATGGAATAACTGTTAAGAATAAATACCCCCTTCCACTAATGTCTTCAACGTTTGAACTGTTGCAGGATGCCCAAGTATTCACCAAACTGGACCTCAGAAACGCCTATCATCTCGTCAGAATTCGGGAGGGGATGAGTGGAAGACAGGTTTCAACACTCCTAGTGGCCACTACGAATATCTTGTGATGCCTTTTGGTTTATGCAATTGTGACGGCTGTTGCCTCTCCGGTCCTGCTAATACTGTTTTGATATCCTGTGATGTAAATAAGCTGTGTGATTGCTTTAAGGTGATTGGCCACCAACTCCTGATTCCGCCCTGAAGACACTGATTGGAGCACACCGGGCCCGACGCACTCCAATCCCTGGCCCATCTCAGCGCACACCTGCCAGAGATGACGCTACAAATCCGGGGAACAGCTATCACTCGAGAGGCTCTGTTGCTATCAGACGCCTCACTTATCTTGTTCCTGTGTGGACATCTAAAACCAGTAGCTTATATTTGACTCTTCTGTAGCGTGTGTAGTTATGTGCTTAGAGTAGCGTGTGTAGTTATGTGCTTAGAGTAGCGTGTGTTGTGTTTGGAGTAGTGTTTGCTATTTTTCCCCTGTATTAGCTGCATTTCCCCGCAGCCTCCTTCTATTAGCAGTGATTATTAGTGATCACAGCTGCGTGATTAGGCTCACCTTTGGAATCCCTTTTCCTGTTATTTAGCAGTATACCTGCGCCTTTGTGGCTTCTTTTGTTTGGCTTAGGCTATTTTTGTTCTCCTTTTTCTGTACACCTTTTGTTGTAAACCATTAAACCTTATTATAATTATTACCAAAACCGTTTGGTGTGTGTTACCTTCCTCATCCCTAGTGAGTTTTTAACAGCAATCCTCCAGGTGTCTTTCAGGGTATGATCAATGATGTGTTGAGGGACTTTCTAAACAAGTTTGTCTTCGTCTACCTAGACGACATCTTAATTTTCTCACCGGATGAGGAGACTCATATTCAACATGTCCGCCAATTACTCCAGAAACTGTTGGAGAATCAACTGTACTGCAAAGCTGAGAAATAATAATAATAATAATAATGCATTTTATTTATATAGCGCTTTTCACGACTCAAAGACGCTTTACAATATGAGGGAGGGTAGACAAACAAGGACAGGCAAACAAGTAAGTATAGTAAAATAAATAAAAAGGCAGTCAAGAGGAAATTGATTGAGAGGAGGGGGGCTTATGGGTAGGCAGAGTTGAAAAGATGTGTTTTGAGGCGGGACTGAAAGACTGTGAGGGACTCAGAGTCACGGAGATCTTGGGGGAGGGAATTCCAGAGCCTAGGAGCTGCCACTGAGAAGGCTCTGTCCCCAAAGCTGCAGAGTGTGGATGTGGGAATGGATAGGAGTCCGGCTGCGGTGGATCTGAGGGACCGTGGGGGTTGATAAGGAGTGAGAAGGTTTGTGAGATAAGGGGGGGCCAAATGGTGGAGCGCTTTGTAGGTGAGGACCATCATTTTGTAATTGATGCGATGGGAGACAGGAAGCGGACCTACACGGACCACTATTGCGGTAAGCATGTTGTAACTTCCGGTTGTTGTTGTCATCTCCGAGTATCCCGTGTGCCTGTTCTGTTGCTGATAGCTTATTATCTTAACTTAATCGATAGTTTTAAAACTCTTGATCACGGCAACTGCCTGACGTTGTAATCACACGTTACTACAGCTTAAGCACTCACAAACTCTCCTTCTCTTAGCGACTGTAACTCCACAGTTGCCTACACTCTTTTCGGGTTTGCTAACGGTAGCTACTTTAGCTTGATAGCTAGCCATGGCTCTTTCCCCACCCTCGGGTGCTATTTCCTGCTCTAACTGTCTCATGTTTGGTTACTCCCCTACCTCCTTTACTGGTACCGATACATGTGTTAAATGTAGTATAGTTGTTAGGTTGGAGGCGGGAATCATAGTCATAGAAGCCCGGCTCCGCATCTTAGAAAATAACTCAGCTACAGTAAAGCCCATGTTAGCCGGTGCGGACCGGCAAAAGGTAGCTCCTCTTAGCCGTCCCCGGGCAACTCCCGAGCAGCAGGGAGAATGGGTGACTGTTCAGAAGGGGCATAACGCGAAACCCGCAGGTCCCCAACAACCCGTTCACGTATCTAACAGATATTCCCCACTCAGCGAGACACCCGCTGAGAAGCCAACTCTGGTTATTGGTAGCTCTATTATGAGACACGTGAATTTAGAGACCGAAGCCTCCACAGTCACATGCATTCCGGGGGCCAGAGCGGGCGACGTTGAGGCGCATCTTAAACTGCTGGCTAAAAATAAACATAAATACAGTAGGATTGTTATTCACGTCGGTGGTAATGATGTTCGTTTACGCCAATCAGAATGCACCAAACTTAATGTGGCGTCGGTGTGTAGTTATGCTAAAACAATGTCGGACACCGTAATCTTCTCTGGTCCCCTCCCCAATCTGATCAATGATGACATGTATAGCTGGAGTTGAGACCAGGAGGCAGAGTCGCAGTCTTACACACTTCTCTGCGCTCTCTCCTAGGCAGTCATCCATAGGAATCCCGAACTCGATAAAATACCCAATATTAACGTTGTGTGTGTCTGCCCAAGGACAATTTAAGGTGTCATACATAATAACCTAATAAAAGTAAATGTAACAACTACTACAGTGCAACAAAACAGGAAGATTAAATGTGGTCTCTTAAACATAAGATCTCTAGCATCTAAAGCAATATTGGTAAATGATTTAATATCAGATTATAATATTGATATATGCTGTCTCACTGAAACTTGGTTGAGACATGAAGAATATGTCAGCATAAATGAGGCCACTCCACCCAGCCATATCAATACTCATATTGCCCGAGGCACGGGCCGAGGAGGTGGAGTTGCAGCAATCTTTGACTCAAGTTTACTTATCAATACTAAACAAAAATTAAATTATACCTCCTTTGAAAGCCTCGTTTTTAGTCTTACGCATCCGACCTGGATGTACGGATGTACGGCCCTCGGAGGATGTTGAAAAAATTGAAATGGCCCTTGAGAGGAAAAAGGTTCCCCAGCCCTGCTCTACACACACGACTGCTCTCCCATTCACCCCTCCAACTCCATTATCAAATTTGCAGATGACACCACTGTGGTCGGCCAAATATATAAGGGAGACGACAAGTCGGCATACAGAGATGAGATCCTGAAGCTGTCTGCGTGGTGTTCAGCAAACAATCTGTATCTGAACACAAGCAAAACAAAATAAATCATCATAGACTTCAGAAAGCACCGTCCAGAACACGCCCCCCTTCACCTCAATGGAGAGAAAGTGGAGAGCGTCTTCACCTATAAGTTCCTGGGGTTTCACATTTCGGAGAGCCTCAGCTGGACAGCACACACCACTGCAGCAGTTAAGAAGGCCCAGCAGCGACTACACTTCCTGAGGGTGCTTCGGAGGAACCGACTGAACAAGAAGCTGCTGGTGTCCTTCTACCAGGCGACCATCAAGAGCGTGCTGTCATACTCCATCTCGGGGTGGTATGCAGGATGCTCTGCTGCGGACAAGAAAGCCCTGCAGAGGGTGATCACGATGGCAGAGAAAACCATTGGCTGCCCCCTGCCCTTTCTGGAGAACATCTTCACCTCCCGCTGCCTCAGCAGAGCTAACAAAATAATAAAGGACAGCTCTCACCCAGGTCACAGACTGTTCTCTCTCCTGCCTTCTGGGAGAAGATACAGGAGCTTCAAGTCACGGACAAACAGACTCAAAAACAGTTTCTACCCCTGGGCCGTCAGGCTGCTCAACCACCACACTTAATGCAGTAACTGTAACCATTCTCACACATACACACACTTTTAATGCACTTTATATACTATTTTTATATCAATCATTTTAACTATTTATTCCCCCGTATGATTGTATGTTGTCTGTCCTATTGCCGTGTTTTTTAGTGTTATGTATTTGTTTGTATTTTTTGCACACCGGGACAGAGTTGCACTCTGAATCTCGTTATTCTCTGTGTATAATGACAATAAAAGGCTTTAACTTTAACTCCGATTTACAATGAAACTTGCAGGGACTCATTGTCTTTCTTCGGGACCGTAACCATCCCAATCCACGAGGAATTGTTTCCCTCGACCACGGTTACGGACTCCAAGCAGTTTCTTAAAACTGTAGACAGGATCACCATCAACCATCCGGGGAGGCGGTGGGGGCTTAGAGGCGGGCACCGGAGGACTCTCTCTTACAGGCTTGACCTTGCCCACATGAAACGTCGGATGGAACTTGAGAGACCTGGGTAGACGTAAGCGCACAGACACTGGGTTAATCACCTTAGAAACCTGGAAAGGGCCCACAAACCATGGGGCTAGCTTTCTGGACATGACATGAAGGGGTAAGTCTTTGGTAGTCAGCCAAATGCTTTGTCCAGGCCTATAGGATGGAGCAGGTCTGCGATGCCGATCCGCCACCTTCTTCATCTGGCTGGCACTGCGCAGGAGAGCACAACGAGCACCTGCCCAGATCCGGCGGCACCGACGGACCATGGCGTGTGCCGACGGGACCGTGACCTCACCTTTATTGGCAGGGAACAAGGGTGGCTGGTAACCGTAAACACACTGGAAAGGAGTAAGTCTAGTAGCGGCGGTGGGCAGTGTGTTGTGAGCATACTCGACCCACACCAGGTGCTTGCTCCACGACCAGCCTGGAGGGCAGCCTGAGGGAGGAAACACACCGTCAAACTAAACCGCAGAAAACATCTGGCTTTCTTATCAAAACAGTGAACTCAAAACACGGACCACTATTGCGGTAAGCATGTTGTAACTTCCGGTTGTTGTTGTCATCTCCGGGTATCCCGTGTGCCTGTTCTGTTGCTGATAGCTTATTATCTTAACTTAATCGATCGTTTTAAAACTCTTGATCACGGCAACTGCCTGACGTTGTAATCACACGTTACTACAGCTTAAGCACTCACAACTCTCCTTCTCTTAGCGACTGTAACTCCACAGTTGCCTACACTCTTTTCGGGTTTGCTAACGGTAGCTACTTTAGCTTGATAGCTAGCTATGGCTCTTTCCCCACCCTCGGGTGCTATTTCCTGCTCTAACTGTTTCATGTTTGGTTACTTCCCTACCTCCTTTACTGGTACCGATACATGTGTTAAATGTAGTATAGTTGTTAGATTGGAGGCGGGAATCATAGTCATAGAAGCCCGGCTCCGCATCTTAGAAAATAACTCAGCTACAGTAAAGCCCATGTTAGCCGGTGCGGACCGGCAAAAGGTAGCTCCTCTTAGCCGTCCCCCGGCAACTCCCGAGCAGCAGGGAGATTGGGTGACTGTTCTGAAGGGGCATAACGCGAAACCCGCAGGTCCCCACCAACCCGTTCACGTATCTAACAGATATTCCCCACTCAGCGAGACACCCGCTGAGAAGCCAACTCTGGTTATTGGTAGCTCTATTATGAGACACGTGAATTTAGAGACCGAAGCCTCCACAGTCACATGCATTCCGGGGGCCAGAGCGGGCGACGTTGAGGCGCATCTTAAACTGCTGGCTAAAAATAAACGTAAATACAGTAGGATTGTTATTCACGTCGGTGGTAATGATGTTCGTTTACGCCAATCAGAATGCACCAAACTTAATGTGGCGTCGGTGTGTAGTTATGCTAAAACAATGTCGGACACCGTAATCTTCTCTGGTCTCCTCCCCAATCTGATCAATGATGACATGTATAGCTGGAGTTGAGACCAGGAGGCAGAGTCGCAGTCTTACACGCTTCTCTGCGCTCTCTCCTAGGCAGTCATCCATAGGAATCCCGAACTCGATAAAATACCCAATATTAACGTTGTGTGTGTCTGCCCAAGGACAATTTAAGGTGTCATACATAATAACCTAATAAAAGTAAATGTAACAACTACTACAGTGCAACAAAACAGGAAGATTAAATGTGGTCTCTTAAACATAAGATCTCTAGCATCTAAAGCAATATTGGTAAATGATTTAATATCAGATTATAATATTGATATATGCTGTCTCACTGAAACTTGGTTGAGACATGAAGAATATGTCAGCATAAATGAGGCCACTCCACCCAGCCATATCAATACTCATATTGCCCGAGGCACGGGCCGAGGAGGTGGAGTTGCAGCAATCTTTGACTCAAGTTTACTTATCAATACTAAACAAAAATTAAATTATACCTCCTTTGAAAGCCTCGTTTTTAGTCTTACGCATCCGACCTGGAAAACTTTGCAGAGTATCTTATTTGTTACAGTGTACCGTGCACCAGGTCCTTATTCAGAATTCTTATCAGAATTCTCTGAGTTTTTATCAGCTTTGGTTCCTAAAACAGATAAAGTAATTATCGTAGGTGACTTTAATATTCATGTTGACGATGATAAAAATAGCCTTACAGTTGCATTTAACTCTATATTAGATTCTGTTGGTTTCTGTCAGAGTGTAAATAAACCAACCCACTGTTATAATCACACTCTCGACCTTGTTCTGACTTATGGTATTGAAATTGAGCAACTATTAGTCGAACCGCATAATCCTGCTTTATCCAACCATTTCTTAGTAACTTTTGAAGTACTGTTACTAGACTACAAAGCATTAGTCAAAAGCTCCTGCAGCAGAAACCTATCTGTTAGTGCTATAGCCAAATTTAAGGAAGAGATTCCACCAATACTTAACTCGATAGCATGTCTGCATGTAAGGGAGGAAACTTATACAAAATTCACACCACCCCAAATTGATCATGTTGTTGATAGTGCTACAGATGCGCTGCGAATAAAATTGAACTCTGTTGCTCCTTTGAAAAAGAAGAAAATAAAACAACATAGATTAGCTCCATGACAATAGACCGAAACCCGCAAAATAAAGCAAAAGTTGAGACAACTTGAAAGGATATGGCGTTCCACTAAACTTGAAGAATCTCGTTTAATTTGGCATATTACTCTCAATGAATATAAGAAAGCACTGCGTAAAGCGAGAGCAGCCTACCACTCTTCATTAATAGATGAGAATAAGAATAATGCAAGATTTCTTTTCAGCACTGTAGCCAGGCTGACAGAGAGCCACAGCTCGACTAAGCCTTCTATTCCCATAGCTCTCAGTAGTAATGATTTTATGTGCTTTTTTAACGATAAAATTGTTACTCTTAGAAACAAAATCAATGACCTCTTGCCTTTGACCAGTATAGTATTATCAACAGCTCCCGGAAACGTAAGTTCTAATATTACACTAGATAGTAAACCAGAATGCTTTTCAGCCATAAACCTTGAACAATTAAATTCAATGATTCTCTCTTCTAAACCATCAACGTGTATCTTAGACCCGATTCCAACTAAGCTGTTAAAAGAAGTTTTTCCATTAATTAGCACTTCTTTATTAAATATTATGAATATGTCTTTATTATCAGGCTATGTTCCACAATCATTCAAAGTAGCAGTGATAAAACCGCTTCTTAAAAAGCACAACCTCGATCCAGAGGTTTTAGCCAACTATAGACCTATTTCTAATCTTCCGTTCCTCTCAAAAATTCTTGAGAAAGCAGTCGCAAAACAGCTGTGTGATTACTTAAAAAACTATGATTTATTTGAAGATTTTCAGTCTGGCTTTAGAACACAACATAGCACAGAGACAGCTCTGGTTAAAGTCACAAATGACATTCTAATAGCCTCAGACAAGGGACTTGTCTCTATTCTTGTCTTGCTCGATCTTAGTGCTACATTTGATACTATCGACCATGATATCCTATTGCAAAGACTAGAGCACTTAGTTGGCATACAGGGAACTGCTTTAGGCTGGTTTAGGTCCTATCTATCTGAACGCTCTCAGTTTGTACGTGTCAACGATGAATCTTCCATGCAAACCAAAGTTAGCCATGGAGTGCCACAGGGCTCAGTGCTTGGACCTATTTTGTTCACACTATGCTTCCGTTAGGCAATATTATAAGGAATCATTCTGTAAACTTCAATTGTTATGCGGATGATACTCAACTATATTTATCAATCAAGCCTGATGAAATTAATCATCTAAATAAAATTCAAGACTGCCTCAAGGACTTAAAAACGTGGATGACCTTACATTTTTTGATGTTAAACACGACCAAAACTGAAGTTAATGTACTTGGCCCGAAGAATCTACGAAACAAATTATCTAAAGATATACTAACTATGGATGGCATTAATTTGGCCTCCAGTGAGACTGTAAGGAATCTTGATGTTATATTTGATAAGGATTTATCCTTTAACACCCACATAAAACCAATTTCAAGGACCGCCTACTTCCATCTACGTAACATTGCAAAAATCAGGCATATCTTGCCTCAAAACGATGCAGAGAAACTAGTCCATGCATTTGTTACTTCAAGGCTGGATTATTGTAACTCCTTATTATCAGGGTGTACCAAGAAGTCAGTCAAGTCGCTTCAGCTGATTCAAAATGCTGCAGCTCGTGTACTAACCAGAGTTAGGAAAAGGGACCAAATTACTCCTGTTCTGGCTGCCTTACACTGGCTCCCTATAGAACACAGGATAGAATTAAAAATTATTCTTCTCGCCTACAAAGCCCTTAATGGGCAGGCGCCATCTTACCTTAAAGAACTCATTATACCCTACTGTCCTACTAGGGCATTGCGTTCCAAGAATGCAGGGTTGTTGGTTGTTCCTAGAGTCTCTAAAAGTACAATGGGAGCCAGAGCCTTTTCTTATCAAGCTCCACTTTTGTGGAATAAGCTTCCAGTTTGTGATCGAGCGGCAGACACCCTATCCGTTTTTAAGAGTGCGCTTAAGACCTTCCTTTTTGATAAAGCTTATAGTTATGGCTGATTAGATTCAGCCCCTAGTTTTGCTGATATAGGCTTAGTTTGTCGGGGGACATCTTACTTCTTCCTTCTCTCTGTCTATACCTGTGTACTCTCATGTTCCGATTAACCCAGCTTCCCCAAATTTCTTTCTTTTTGGTGTCTATATACGCCGGGATCCGGAGTCATGGATGATCCTGCGGTCCTGTGTCATGGATCGCGAGTCCTGGATCTTGAGTCGTGGCTGTGGTCCTGGATCATAAGTCCTGGATGGATATCCTTGTGTATTCATCTTCCTATTATACACACATGCATTTCCAAACATTTGGACTACCTATGTTGCAAATGTATTATCTTTTCAATTTACACACGGCATCTATTGCAAGTCTGTCCGTCCTGGGAGAGGGATCCCTCCTCTGTTGCTCTCCCTGAGGTTTCTCCCATTTTTCCCTTTAAACTGTGGGTTTTCTCTGGAAGTTTTTCCTTGTACGATGTGAGGGTCTAAGGACAGAGGGTGTCGTATTGTCATACTGATATTCTGTACAAACTGTGAAGTCCACTGAGACAAATGTAACATTTGAGATATTGGGCTATATAAATAAACATTGATTGATTGATTGATTGATTCTGGGAAACGAGACACCGCAAACAGGTCTCCAGCTCCTGGTTGATGCGCTCTGATTGGCCATTGGACTACGGGTGGTATCCAGAAGACAGGCTGACGGTGGCACCAAGGAGATGGCAGAACTCCTTCCAAAAACCTGAGATGAACTGGGGGCCTCGGTCCGATACGATGTCCCTGGGAAAACCATGAATGCGGAAAACTTCACGTAACATGAACTCTGCCATTTCTTTGGCAGAGGGGAGCTTGGGTAATGCAATGAAATGTGCCATCTTACTGAATCTGTCCATTTCCTTCGGACACGGGTAATCCAGTGATGAAGTCCATGGAGAGGTGTGACCATGGACAGTGTGGAACAGGAAGACGCTGCAGCAGACCCATCTGAGCTTGTTTGGAGGTCTTGTTTCTAGCACAAACGGTGCAAGCTGCCACATACTCTGCCACCATCATAAAGATTGTACGTCTTACCCCCGGATGACAGGTGAGCAAAGACGTGTGAGCCCAGTGAATTAACTGTGAGCGAACTGAAGGAGGTACAAACAACCTATTTTGTGGGCAACCACTAGGGGCCGGGCTCTCACCATGTGCTTGCTTCACCACAGATTCTATTTGCCATGAAACTGCCCCAACCACACAATGAAGTGGAAGAATGCTTTCAGGTTTTTTGGCAGCAGGTTCAGGATCGTACATGCATGACAAAGCATCTGGTTTCACATTTTGAGAGCCTGGTCTGTATGACAAGGTAAAGTTAAAGCGACTAAAGAACCATGACCATCTAGCCTGGCGTGGGTTTAGTCTTTTGGATTTTCTAATGAATTCCAGGTTCTTGTGATCAGTCCATACTAGAAATGGTTGTTCCGCCCCCTCTAACCAATGACGCCAATCTTCTAAGGCTATCTTTACTGCCAAAAGTTCCTTGTTCCCCACATCGTAGTTCCTCTCTACGTCTGTCAACTTACGTGACAAGAACGCACAAGGGTGGAGCTTGTTGTCCTGAGCAGACCTTTGGGAGACCACCGCTCCGACGCCTTCGTTCGAGGCATCCACCTCCACAATGAATTGTCTCTGCGGGTCAGGCACTGTGAGGATTGGAGCGGTTGTGAACAGCGTCTTGAGTCTTTGAAAGGCTTTCTCCGCCTCAGTGTTCCACTTAAACACAACATGGGAAGAGGTTAGTGCATGTAATGGCGCCGCAATGGCGCTAAAGTTTCTTATGAACCTTCTGTAGAAGTTGGCAAAGCCTAAAAATTGTTGGATCTGTTCCCTGTTTGCCAATCTTCCACAGCACTAACCTTTACTGGATCCATATGAACATGGTTTGCGGAGATGATATAACCCAGGAAGGAGACCGTCTTGGCATGAAACTCACATTATCGTTTCTTCGGATTGAGAGGACGCTGGCGCTGACTGTTCGCCGCTTCTCTGTCCGAAAATCTCGTCTTTCTTTGTGTTAATCTAAGAGTTTCTGACCACTTTCTACTGCTATAGATTGCTAACTATTCTGTTGTTTTTTTTTGTTCTGATCTGGACATATTTGTTACACCCGATTGCCATTTTTGACGGACGCTTGGTTCTCTACCCTGCTACACCTACCTGCTAACGCTGCTCCATCCATCAAATAACCAGCCCCATTCTTCGTCCTGCCCCTCCCCGTGGGCCCTGACTCTGGTTCTTCTTCCTGCCGGTCCCCCCATCTGCTGTAAAGGACAGCCTGCAACTGACCTCTCATCCTGTCTGACGGCTGCCAACAGCTCCACTTTCAGCGCCGCTGGTCTACAACCATAGCCAGCGCTGTGCTAATGCTAGCATCCTACCGCGGCACTACGATGTTACGATACTCTGTCTCCCAACTTTTTAATCTCAACAACTTTTCTGCGCTTCCTCTAAGCTTGTCTGTCATCAATTGCCTCGGGCTTCTACGCAGACCGAGGTATGTCCATAGAGGTTCCAAACGCAGATTTGTTTACTCCCAGTCCGGAAAATCATCCATAACATCTATCTGGTCGACTAACCGCCATGTCCCACAACTGTCATGTCATCTGAGCGCACTTATTACTCCATATTATACACCCACCACTGGTCCGTTACAATCCCAGCTGTACCAAAAACCTGCAGTGGATTCCACTGCCCTCTTCTCAGAGCTGGTCCAAATTCCTGGAGTGGATCCCACTGCCCTCTGCTCAGAGCTGGCCCAAATACCTGGAGTGGATTCCACCGCCCTCTGCTCAGAGCTGGCCCAAATACCTGGAGTGGATCCCACTGCCCTCTGCTCAGAGCTGGCCCAAATACCTGGAGTGGATTCCACTGCCCTTTGCTCAGAGCTGGCCCAAATACCTGGAGTGGATTCCACTGCCCTCTGCTCAGAGCTGGCCCAAATACCTGGAGTGGATTCCACTGCCCTCTGCTCAGAGCTGGCCCAAATACCTGGAGTGGATTCCACCGCCCTCAACCACCAAAAACTGATAATAACACACTTCCTTCCACCTCCTCTCCGCTCCTCCCCCCCATCTCACATTCCTCCCCGCACTGTCAACCTGGACAACCTCTCACCTCTTCAGCCTGTGACCATACCACGCCCCTCCCACTCAACTAATATTGCCCTCCTTAACATCCGATCACTCAACAAGAAAGCCCTCATCCTCCATGAACTAATCTTGGAAAAATCCCTTGATTTCCTTCTGCTCACCGAAACCTGGCAACAGCCCGATGACTTCTTCTCCCTCAACCAAACATCCCCCCCTGGCTTTAAATACATCACTAAACCCCGCCCCTCCCGCCGTGGTGGCGGCCTTGCTGTAATCCACAATCAGAACATCCAGATCACAGAACTAACCCTCCCCTCAGTATCATCCTTTGAATTCATTGCCTTCAAAGCCCCTCCCTCACTGACAGTCATCCTCATCTACCGGCCTCCTAAACCTCATCCCTCCTTCCTCTCCGATTTCACTGAGTTCCTCACACTTGCCTCATCCCTCTCTCAACGTCTGTTACTACTTGGTGACCTCAACATTCACATTGACTCACCCACCTGCAAGCTGGCATCCGAATTCACAACCCTACTGGACAATTTCTCTATCACCCAACATGTCACCTTCCCCACCCATGAGAAAGGACACATTCTTGATCTCGTCTGCTCTACCAACCCCCCAGTGATTGACCTCCACCCTTGCCCATTTCCCCTCTCCGACCACAAACTCATACAATTCAACATTGCCCCCCCCACCCGAAACCCCTGCCCACCCAGAAACATCACCTTCCGTAATCTACATTCCATTGACCATAACCATCTCTCTGAACTGCTATCGTCTAATCTCCCCCTGGACGCAACCCTCAGCTCACCTGACGATCTGCTCAACCACCTCAACTCCACCCTACTCACCTCCCTCAACACTTTAGCCCCCCTCAAAAATAAAACTGTTACTTTCAAGACCTCCTCACCCTGGTTCACACCCGCACTGCTTAAAATGAAGCAGCGAGGCCGCCAACTTGAACGTCTTTCAAAGAAATCATCCCTCACAGTCCATTACATAAGCTACAAACTCCATCTCAATGCATACAGAGATGCTCTTATTGCCGCTAAATCTGCCTACCTCTCCAACATCTTCACTGACCCCTCCCGTAACCCCAGGACCCTCTTCTCCACAGTTAACAAGCTCTTCAAACCTCGTGCTGATAACCTCCCTACTTCTACTTCCGCTACTTGCAGCTCATTCCTCCAGTTTTTCGCAGACAAAATTAACGCCGTTAACCACTCCTTCTCAGCTCCATCTGATATACAAGCATCTCCCCCAACCTCCACCGCTACCATTTCTCCCCCCATCTCCCTTGACCTCCTGACTCCTCCTCCCCAGCGCCGCCTTTCCCAGTTCAACCTCGTTACCCCAATTGAAATACTCCATCTGATCGGTTCCTCAAATCCCACAACCTGCTCCCTTGACCCTCTACCCACTCCTCTCCTGAAGTCCTGCCTCCCCGTCCTCTGCCCCTATCTTGCTAACCTTTTCAACTCCTCGCTGTCCCATGGAACCGTCCCCTCTGCCTTCAAAACTGCTGCCGTTACTCCAATCCTCAAAAAACCTGGTCTTGATCCCTCCTCCCTCACTAATTACCGCCCCATCTCCAACCTACCATTCCTCTCAAAAACTCTTGAACGCATTGTAGCCAATCAAATTCACTGCCATCTCCAAACCAACCAGCTTTATGAACCCCTTCAGTCTGGATTTCGTCCTCACCACAGTACAGAAACTGCACTCGTCAAAGTCCTCAATGACCTCCTCACCTCTGCTGACACTGGTTCCCTCAATATTCTCATCCTCCTCGACTTGAGTGCAGCCTTCGATACCGTGAGCCACAACATCCTGCTCACCCGACTCAGGGACATTGGTATTGAAGGTATTGCAGTCAGATGGCTCCAGTCCTACCTCACTGAACGATCCCACTTCATCTCCCTCCCCAACCACTCCTCTGCCACAGCTTCAGTCACCCAAGGTGTTCCTCAAGGATCAGTACTTGGACCCCTCCTCTTCATCATTTACATCCTGCCCCTCGGTCAGATACTCCGCCACTTCATTCTGGACTTCCACTGCTATGCTGATGACACTCAGATCTACCTCAGCACCAAATCCCTCCATAACCCACCCCTTACCCACATCGATTCCTGTCTGACAGCTATTAAAACTTGGATGCAACATAACCTCCTCAAACTGAACAGCAACAAAACAGAACTCCTCCTAATTGGCTCCAAATCCACCCTCAGCAAGGTCACTAACATAACACTCACCATCGATGGCACCATTGTTTCTCCCTCCAATCAGGCACGCAACCTTGGCGTAATCTTTGACCCCACCCTCTCCCTCGAACCTCACATCCGCCAAACAGTCAAAACCTCATTTTTCCACCTCCGCAATATTGCAAAAATCCTACCCTCTCTCACCCGCCCCGCAGCCGAACGACTAATCCATGCCTTCATTTCCTCCCGCCTTGACTACTACAACTCACTTCTTTACGGCATCAGCACTACATCCCTCAACAGACTCCAACGGGTTCAAAATGCAGCTGCACGTCTCCTCACACATACCAAATCATGGCATCACATCAGCCCAGTCCTCAAAGAGCTCCACTGGCTTCAATCAATCAATCAATGTTTATTTATATAGCCCAATATCACAAATGTTACATTTGTCTCAGTGGACTTCACAGTTTGTACAGAATATCAGTATGACAACACGACACCCTCTGTCCTTAGACCCTCACATCGTACAAGGAAAAACTTCCAGAGAAAACCCCACAGTTTAAAGGGAAAAATGGGAGAAACCTCAGGGAGAGCAACAGAGGAGGGATCCCTCTCCCAGGACGGACAGACGTGCAATAGATGCCGTGTATAAATTGAAAAGATAATACATTTGCAACATAGGTAGTCCAAATGTTTGGAAATGCATGTGTGTATAATAAGAAGATGAATCCACGAGGATATCCATCCAGGACTTATGATCCAGGACCACAGCCACGACTCAAGATCCAGGACTCGCAATCCATGACACAGGACCGCAGGATCATCCATGACTCCGGATCCCGGCGTATATAGACACAAAAAAGAAAGAAATTTGGGGAAGCTGGGTTAATCGGAACATGAGAGTACACAGGTATAGACAGAGAGAAGGAAGAAGTAAGATGTCCCCCGACAAACTAAGCCTATATCAGCAAAACTAGGGGCTGAATCTAATCAGCCCTAACTATAAGCTTTATCAAAAAGGAAGGTCTTAAGCGCACTCTTAAAAACGGATAGGGTGTCTGCCGTCCGAACACAAACTGGAAGCTGATTCCACAAAAGTGGAGCTTGAAAAGAAAAGGCTCTGGCTCCCATTGTACTTTTAGAGACTCTAGGAACAACCAACAACCCTGCATTCTTGGAACGCAATGCCCTAGTAGGACAATAGGGTATAATGAGTTCTTTAAGTTAAGATGGCGCCTGCCCATTAAGGGCTTTGTAGGCGAGAAGAAGAATTTTAAATTCTATCCTGTGTTCTATAGGGAGCCAGTGTAAGGCAGCCAGAACAGGAGTAATGTGGTCCCTTTTCCTAACTCTGGTTAGTACACGAGCTGCAGCATTTTGAATCAGCTGAAGCGACTTGACTGACTTCTTGGTACACCCTGATAATAAGGAGTTACAATAATCCAGCCTTGAAGTAACAAATGCATGGACTAGTTTCTCTGCATCGTTTTGAGGCAAGATATGCCTGATTTTTGCAATGTTACGTAGATGGAAGTAGGCGGTCCTTGAAATTGATTTTATGTGGGTGTTAAAGGATAAATCCTGATCAAATATAACACCAAGATTCCTTACAGTCTCACTGGAGGCCAAATTAATGCCATCCATAGTTAATATATCTTTAGATAATTTGTTTCGTAGATTCTTCGGGCCAAGTACAATAACTTCAGTTTTGGTCGTGTTTAACATCAAAAAATGTAAGGTCATCCACGTTTTTAAGTCCTTGAGGCAGTCTTGAATTTTATTTAGATGATTAATTTCATCAGGCTTGATTGATAAATATAGTTGAGTATCATCCGCATAACAATGAAAGTTTACAGAATGATTCCTTATAATATTGCCTAACGGAAGCATATATAGGGTGAACAAAATAGGTCCAAGCACTGAGCCCTGTGGCACTCCATGGCTAACTTTGGTTTGCATGGAAGATTCATCGTTGACACGTACAAACTGAGAGCGTTCAGATAGATAGGACCTAAACCAGCCTAAAGCAGTTCCCTGTATGCCAACTAAGTGCTCTAGTCTTTGCAATAGGATATCATGGTCGATAGTATCAAATGCAGCACTAAGATCGAGCAAGACAAGAATAGAGACAAGTCCCTTGTCAGAGGCTATTAGAATGTCATTTGTGACTTTAACCAGAGCTGTCTCTGTGCTATGTTGTGTTCTAAAGCCAGACTGAAAATCTTCAAATAAATCATAGTTTTTTAAGTAATCACACAACTGTTTTGCGACTGCTTTCTCAAGAATTTTTGAGAGGAACGGAAGATTAGAAATAGGTCTATAGTTGGCTAAAACCTCTGGATCGAGGTTGCGCTTTTTAAGAAGCGGTTTTATCACTGCTACTTTGAATGATTGTGGAACATAGCCTGATAATAAAGACATATTCATAATATGTAATAAAGAAGTGCTAATTAATGGAAAAACTTCTTTTAACAGCTTAGTTGGAATCGGGTCTAAGATACACGTTGATGGTTTAGAAGAGAGAATCATTGAATTTAATTGTTCAAGGTTTATGGCTGAAAAGCATTCTAGTTTACTATCTAGTGTAATATTAGAACTTACGTTTCCGGGAGCTGTTGATAACACTATACTGGTCAAAGGCAAGAGGTCATTGATTTTGTTTCTAAGAGTAACAATTTTATCGTTAAAAAAGCACATAAAATCATTACTACTGAGTGCTATGGGAATAGAAGGCTCAGTCGAGCTGTGGCTCTCTGTCAGCCTGGCTACAGTGCTGAAAATAAATCTTGCATTATTCTTATTCTCATCTATTAATGAAGAGTAGTATGCTGCTCTCGCTTTACGCAGTGCCTTCTTATATTCATTGAGAGTAATATGCCAAATTAAACGAGATTCTTCAAGTTTAGTGGAACGCCATATCCTTTCAAGTTGTCTCGACTTTTGCTTTATTTTGCGGGTTTCGGCATTATGCCATGGAGCTAATCTATGTTGTTTTATTTTCTTCTTTTTCAAAGGAGCAACAGAGTCTAATTTTATTCGCAGCGCATCTGTAGCACTATCAACAACATGATCAATTTGGGGTGGTGTACATTTTGTATAAGTTTCCTCCCCTACATGCAGACATGCTATCGAGTTAAGTATTGGTGGAATCTCTTCCTTAAATTTGGCTATAGCACTAACAGATAGGTTTCTGCTGCAGGAGCTTTTGGCTAATGCTTTGTAGTCTAGTAACAGTACTTCAAAAGTTACTAAGAAATGGTCGGATAAAGCAGGATTATGCGGTTCGACTAATAGTTGCTCAATTTCAATACCATAAGTCAGAACAAGGTCAAGAGTGTGATTATAGCAGTGGGTTGGTTTATTTACACTCTGACAGAAACCAACAGAATCTAATATAGAGTTAAATGCAACAGTAAGGCTATTTTTATCATCGTCAACATGAATATTAAAGTCACCTACGATAATTACTTTATCTGTTTTAATTATTATTATGTATGACACCTCTATTAGGTTTTACCTTAAATTGTCCTTGGGCAGATACACACACCGTTAATATTGGGTATTTTATTGGGGTCGGGATTCCTATGGATGACTGCCTAGGAGAGAGCGCAGAGAAGCGTGTAAGACTGCGACTCTGCCTCCTGGTCTCAACTCCAGTTTGTCATGGATTAAGTCCACAGAGCCCTGAAATGTTTGCCGAAATTAGATTTGCACCTTCCAAAGTAGGATGAATGCCGTCTCTCTTAATCAGACCAGGTTTTCCCCAGAAGGCTGTCCAATTATTCACGAAGCCCACATTGTTTGCTGCGCACCACAAAGACAACCAGCGCTGAAATGATGACATGCCATCATTGATCAGATTGAGGAGGGGACCAGAGAAGATTACGGTGTCCGACATTGTTTTAGCATAACTACACACCGACGCCACATTAAGTTTGGTGCATTCTGATTGGCGTAAACGAACATCATTACCACCGACGTGAATAACAATCCTACTGTATTTACGTTTATTTTTAGCCAGCAGTTTAAGATGCGCCTCACCGTCGCCCGCTCTGGCCCCCGGAATGCATGTGACTGTGGAGGCTTTGGTCTCTAAATTCACGTGTCTCATAATAGAGCTACCAATAACCAGAGTTGGCTTCTCAGCGGGTGTCTCGCTGAGTGGGGAATATCTGTTAGATACGTGAACGGGTTGGTGGGGACCTGCGGGTTTCGCGTTATGCCCCTTCAGAACAGTCACCCAATCTCCCTGCTGCTCGGGAGTTGCCGGGGGACGGCTAAGAGGAGCTACCTTTTGCCGGTCCGCACCGGCTAACATGGGCTTTACTGTAGCTGAGTTATTTTCTAAGATGCGGAGCCGGGCATCTATGACTATGATTCCCGCCTCCAATCTAACAACTATACTACATTTAACACATGTATCGGTACCAGTAAAGGAGGTAGGGAAGTAACCAAACATGAAACAGTTAGAGCAGGAAATAGCACCCGAGGGTGGGGAAAGAGCCATAGCTAGCTATCAAGCTAAAGTAGCTACCGTTAGCAAACCCGAAAAGAGTGTAGGCAACTGTGGAGTTACAGTCGCTAAGAGAAGGAGAGTTGTGAGTGCTTAAGCTGTAGTAACGTGTGATTACAACGTCAGGCAGTTGCCGTGATCAAGAGTTTTAAAACGATCGATTAAGTTAAGATAATAAGCTATCAGCAACAGAACAGGCACACGGGATACCCGGAGATGACAACAACAACCGGAAGTTACAACATGCTTACCGCAATAGTGGTCCGTGTTTTGAGTTCACTGTTTTGATAAGAAAGCCAGATGTTTTCTGCGGTTTAGTTTGACGGTGTGTTTCCTCCCTCAGGCTGCCCTCCAGGCTGGTCGTGGAGCAAGCACCTGGTGTGGGTCGAGTATGCTCACAACACACTGCCCACCGCCGCTACTAGACTTACTCCTTTCCAGTGTGTTTACGGTTACCAGCCACCCTTGTTCCCTGCCAATAAAGGTGAGGTCACGGTCCCGTCGGCACACGCCATGGTCCGTCGGTGCCGCCGGATCTGGGCAGGTGCTCGTTGTGCTCTCCGGCGCAGTGCCAGCCAGATGAAGAAGGTGGCGGATCGGCATCGCAGACCTGCTCCATCCTATAGGCCTGGACAAAGCATTTGGCTGACTACCAAAGACTTACCCCTTCATGTCATGTCCAGAAAGCTAGCCCCATGGTTTGTGGGCCCTTTCCAGGTTTCTAAGGTGATTAACCCAGTGTCTGTGCGCTTACGTCTACCCAGGTCTCTCAAGTTCCATCCGACGTTTCATGTGGGCAAGGTCAAGCCTGTAAGAGAGAGTCCTCCGGTGCCCGCCTCTAAGCCCCCACCGCCTCCCCGGATGGTTGATGGTGATCCTGTCTACAGTGTTAAGAAACTGCTTGGAGTCCGTAACCGTGGTCGAGGGAAACAATT
This sequence comes from Notothenia rossii, assembly GCF_949606895.1. NCBI lineage: Eukaryota > Metazoa > Chordata > Actinopteri > Perciformes > Nototheniidae > Notothenia > Notothenia rossii. Next base: position 43,660,150 of record NC_136907.1, on the reverse strand, counting down.
CCTCGTGGATTGGGATGGTTACGGTCCCGAAGAAAGACAATGGGTCCCTGCAAGTTTCATTGTAAATCGGAGTTAAAGTTAAAGCCTTTTATTGTCATTATACACAGAGAATAACGAGATTCAGAGTGCAACTCTGTTCCGGTGTGCAAAAAATACAAACAAATACATAACACTAAAAAACACGGCAATAGGACAGACAACATACAATCATACGGGGGAATAAATAGTTAAAATGATTGATATAAAAATAGTATATAAAGTGCATTAAAAGTGTGTGTATGTGTGAGAATGGTTACAGTTACTGCATTAAGTGTGGTGGTTGAGCAGCCTGACGGCCCAGGGGTAGAAACTGTTTTTGAGTCTGTTTGTCCGTGACTTGAAGCTCCTGTATCTTCTCCCAGAAGGCAGGAGAGAGAACAGTCTGTGACCTGGGTGAGAGCTGTCCTTTATTATTTTGTTAGCTCTGCTGAGGCAGCGGGAGGTGAAGATGTTCTCCAGAAAGGGCAGGGGGCAGCCAATGGTTTTCTCTGCCATCGTGATCACCCTCTGCAGGGCTTTCTTGTCCGCAGCAGAGCATCCTGCATACCACCCCGAGATGGAGTATGACAGCACGCTCTTGATGGTCGCCTGGTAGAAGGACACCAGCAGCTTCTTGTTCAGTCGGTTCCTCCGAAGCACCCTCAGGAAGTGTAGTCGCTGCTGGGCCTTCTTAACTGCTGCAGTGGTGTGTGCTGTCCAGCTGAGGCTCTCCGAAATGTGAAACCCCAGGAACTTATAGGTGAAGACGCTCTCCACTTTCTCTCCATTGAGGTGAAGGGGGGCGTGTTCTGGACGGTGCTTTCTGAAGTCTATGATGATTTATTTTGTTTTGCTTGTGTTCAAATACAGATTGTTTGCTGAACACCACGCAGACAGCTTCAGGATCTCATCTCTGTATGCCGACTCGTCGTCTCCCTTATATATTTGGCCGACCACAGTGGTGTCATCTGCAAATTTGATAATGGAGTTGGAGGGGTGAATGGGAGAGCAGTCGTGTGTGTAGAGCAGGGGTGGGGAACCTTTTTCCTCTCAAGGGCCATTTCAATTTTTTCAACATCCTCCGAGGGCCGTACAAATTATTGACCTCTGCTTAAAAATGGTAAAATCACAGCCCATTCATTTCGCCTTTCTTTCATGCTGTGCACGGTGTGGCATGAACAAAAAAACTGAAAGATTTGGACACAAGATCTTTCTGCAATTGTATTTAGTTTCCTATCCATGTGGAAATGATTTAACTGGGGGGGAACCTAGCCTCTTCTAGGGGGGTCTGGGGGCATGCTCCCCGGGGAAGATTATTTTTTAAATGTTGAAGTTAAAAGCATCAATCTGGTGCACTGAGAGAGCAACATTAGGAGATCTATGGATACGTCTCTCAACATCCATTATGAAACAGAACTGTAAGCAGATTTCTTTTTCTTTATGGATATTTTACAAATCACTCCCCTTTCAAACTGTATTCTTGTTTATTAATAACAACTTTTTTGTACTGTCATATAGTATTTTATACCTGTTTACTTTATTTTTTTATAACTATAATGATCATACAAAGATGTGCCTTTACCTCGCTGGTTGGATAAAAAGCTTCTTATATTTGTTAGCATAGCTAGCTAACCAGATGCTAATAACAACTAAGTTATTGACTGTATGATCAGTATGACAGATGAACAGATCGCCATTGGGCTTACAACTAAAGACACAGCCACGAAAAAACTGCGGCATGTGTACGGCTCCTTATGGGTACTGCATTTTATGGAAGTGCCAGAGCGACGTTCTGGTGCTCTCCGGCATCACTACACCCCTGTCAGACGAGACATATACCGCGTGATGACACCTTAGGCTTGAGTTGTGTTCAAGGACCCTGACCTTGGCCAGGAAAAACAGGCACTCACTTGTTTAATTCTTTTGCGGTCTAGATTTCTTTAATTTTTTTTTTTTTTGCGTGTGTTTAGAAATTACCTCGAGGGCCGCACTAAATTGTCTCGCGGGCCGTACACGGCCCGGGGGCCGCAGGTTCCCCACCCCTGGTGTAGAGAGTGTAGAGTAGAGGGCTCAGCACGCAGCCCTGCGGGGAGCCAGTGCTGAGGGTGCGGGTGGAGGAGCAATAAGGGCCTATTTTCACTGTCTGAGGACGGTCTGTAAGGAAATTATTAAGCCAGGCGCATATGATGGAGGGGAAACCTAGGCTTGACAATTTTTCCACTACTATGTCAGGTATGATGGTGTTAAAAGCTGAGCTAAAATCGACAAACAGCATCCTTATATAGTTGCCTGGGCCTTCTAGGTGGCTCACAGCTGTGTGAAGGACCGTGGTGATGGCATCATCCATGGATCTGTTGGCTCTAGAGGTGAACTGATGAGGGTCGAGGGAGGGTGGGAGGCTGGCTTTGATGTAGTCAGTTTGATGTAATTTGATCACTGACTTCTGTCAGGATCATCCAGGAGTGTCTGGGACTTCCGGAGCAGTCCCTAGAGGGGGGAGTACTGTGGTGTCTCGTGAATTGTGTTAGTTGTGTTTGTTTTATGTCTGTCATTTCATGTTTAGTCAGGTGTTTATGTCATTCCAAGTCTAGTCAGGTTTCTATGTAGTCAGGTTTTCATGTTACTTCACGTCTTGTCTGTCTATTTTATATCTGTCATCCCTAGTCAAGTCCTCATGTTTCATGTCATGTCTCGGTTTCCCATTTCCTGTTTTATTTTGTACTTACCTCTTGTCTTTCTTTTCAGACCTTGTTACTTCCCCACTTTGGGTGTTTTACCGCCATCGTCAGCATCTGCCCCGCCCCTGATTGTTTCCACCTGTTCCCAATTCCCTCATGTTTAAATAGTCCTTGTCTCCCTTTGTCTTGTGCCAGTTCGGCTTGTTTCAGTGTGCTTCATATGTCCAGAGACCCAGCGGATACCAGAGAGGAGAGTTTAGTTTTTTTTTATATCAAGTTTTGTTTTCTCCTCGCAAGAGTGATTTTTTGTTAGTACTTAGTTTTATTTTTCTCATTAAAATATGAGTCGTTGCATTCGAGTCCAGTATTTTTGTACCCCGTTCTAACAGTTGGTTTCCATCAGAGTGTAAATAAACCAACCCACTGCTATAATCACACACCCAACCTTGTTCTGACTCATGGTATTGAAATTGAGCAACTATTAGTCGAACCGCATAATCCTGCTTTATCTGACCATTTCTTAGTAACTTTTGAAGTACTGTTACTAGGCTACAAAGCATTAGTCAAAAGCTCCTGCAGCAGAAACCTATCTGTTAGTGCTATAGCCAAATGTAAGCAAGAGATTCCACCAATACTTAACTCGATAGCATGTCTGCATGTAAGGGAGGAAACTTATACAAAATGTACACCACCCCAAATTGATTATGTTATTGATAGTGCTACAGATGCGCTGCAAATAAAATTGAAATCTGTTGCTCCTTTGAAAAAGAAGGAAATGAAACAACATAGATTAGCTCCATGGCATAATGCCGAAACCCGCAAAATAAAGCAAAAGTTGAGACAACTTGAAAGGATATGGCGTTCCACTAAACTTATTGTTACTTCTAGGCTGGATTATTGTAACTCCTTATTATCAGGGAGTACCAAGAAGTCAGTTAAGTTGCTTCAGCTGATTCAAAATGCTGCAGCACGTGTACTAACTAGAGTTAGGAAAAGGGACCACATTACTCCTGTTCTGGCTGTCTTACACTGGCTCCCTATAGAACACAGGAAAGAATTTTAAATTCTTCTTCTCGCCTACAAAGCCCTTAACGGGCAGGCGCAATCTTACCTTAAAGAACTCATTATACCCTACTGTCCAACTAGGGCATTGCGTTCCAAGAATGCAGGGTTGTTGGTTGTTCCTAGAGTCTCTAAAAGTACAATGGGAGCCAGAGCCTTTTCTTATCAAGCTCCACTTTTGTGGAATCAGCTTCCAGTTTGTGCTCGGGCGGCAGACACCCTATCCGTTTTTAAGAGTGCGCTTAAGACCTTCCTTTCTGATAAAGCTTATAGTTAGGGCTGATTAGATTCAGCCCCTAGTTTTGCTGCTATAGGCTTAGTTTGTCGGGGGACACCTTACTCCTTCCTTCTCTCTGTCTGTACCTGTGTACTCTCATGTTCCCAATAACGATAGTTACGGCTGTAACTACGGTTCTATGAGTCCCGGATGACCGCCAGAGGCGGTGCTTTTTGCACTGGATATGTCCATCGCACGCATGCGCAGTTCGAGTACCTAATAACAACAAAGTCACCTGTGACCCACGTGACCCGCGTGATTACGGCTACATAGGCCGGCGTCATTAGTGGATCGGTTCCCAGAATCTTCTCGCGAGCACACAACAATTCTGAGTGACCGGAAACTCTGGCGGTCATCCGGGACTCATAGAACCGTAGTTACAGCCGTAACTATTGTTCTATTTCGTCCCTACTGACCGCGGTACTTTTAGCACTGGATGACTATACCAACCATGTCATGAAGAATCCGAACACTTGCTTACCTAGCTGGAAGCAGCGGAGCTCCGCAACAGGACCACGCCCAAAGGATGGGGAATGGCGACATTGACCCGGTAGAACCTGGAGAATGTGCCAGACGATGCCCACGACGCCGCAGCGCAGATGGTCTCCAGGGACACCCCTCTCAGGGCAGCCCAAGACGTTGAGATGCTCCTTGTAGAGTGACATCTCACCCCTGATGGCGGGGGGCAGCCACTGGATCCATAGGCATGTGAGATTGTATCCACAACCCAGTGGGACAGCCGCTGTTTGGAGAGAGCGCAGCCCCTTCTCGTGCCGCCATGGCAAATGAAGAGCTGCTCTGACTGTCGTATATGGGGCGTAGCACCAATATACGCCTCTAGGGCACGCACAGGGCACAGCAACTCAGGCGTGCCGTTCTCCTGTGGGACGTTAAACCGCGCCAGCTGGATAGGCCGATTGGAGTGGGCTAGTGGAAGCACCTTGGGCAGGAACGCCACGTTTGGCCAGAGGGCAACACTCGAGCCATCGGAGTTCCACCTTAAGCATGTATCGCTCACGGAGAGGGCATGTAGCTCTCCAACTCGTTTCCCTGAGGTCATGGCAAGCAGAAATACTGCCTTTAAGGACAGCCACTTAAGCTCCACCTGGGCCAGGGGCTCGAAGGGAGGAGAGGATAGGGCTTCCGGCAGTAGGGGCAGGTCCCAAGCCGGAGCCCTCGGGGTGCTAGGGGGATGCTGTAGTAAAGCCCCTCTCAGGAAGAGGGACACCGACCTGTGTCGACCCGAATGTGTCGGGCAGAAATACCAGCCACATAAATTCAGAGTGGAGTGAGAACGCCCGCTATCTAGAAGGGACTGCTGTCTGGGCAACAGCATACATGCTGTCCCAAGGAACACGCACATTCTTGCCCCCCAGTTGGGGTAGAAAGTGCGTGAGTGCAAGCTGCACAGCCCAAAGCTCTAGCACGTTGACATGGCGTGCACCCTCCTGGGCAGACCGCTGACCCTGAACGGTCCTGCCCTGGTGTACTGCACCCCACCCTGAGAGACCTGCACCTATGGTGACGGTCTCCTGGCGGGATGGGATGGCTCCCATGGGCACGCCCATCAGGAGATAGGCCCTGCCCCTCCAGTGTGATAGAGAGTGGAGGCAACGCTGCGACGCCCTGACTTTCCTGTGCCTGTGCCACTTGGCGTCCAAGTGAAGGCTGTTCAGCCACATCTGCATGGGGCGCAATGACAGCGGTCCTAAGGGCCCAACAGCCGAGGCAGCCGTCAGTCTGCCCAAGGGCCGGAGGAACTGAATATAAGGCACCATGTTGCTCGACCCACGTGGAAGTAGGCATCCCTCAAGTCCAGGGTTGAGAACCACTCCGCCTGTGCATGTGCTGTGGTCAGCATATAGAATGGCAGCACCTTCAGGAATCTGTTGATTCCTCTGAGGTCCAAGATCAGGCGAAATCCGCCGACTTTCTTGCTCAAGAGAAGGTACGCCGAGTAGAACCCCCTGGGCTAAGCAGAGGGTCTACTGGCTTGATTGCGTCCTTGGACAAAAGGACGGACAAATCTTGGGCCAGAGCTAGGGCCTCTGCCGGATCGCTGACGACTGTCATTTTGGCCCGGCCGAAGGCTAGTGGCCGGAACTGCGGTTCGTACCCCTGGGTTAAGGTGAAAACCACCCAAGGGCCGGAAGTACAGACAGCCCAGTAACTGAGCTGCTGCTGGGAATGACGGTCGTCGCCAGAAGCCGACCGAGTCTCCATAGCCCCCTGGGGAGCGCCGGTAAGGTTCTTAGGCACGAGGCCGCCTAGAAGGCCGGCGGCCCTAGCTTGGGCAGCACGCTCAAGTGCCTACAGGGCAGCTGCCCCAAACAGCTCCCCTGGCTCGACTGGCACACTACGGGGGACATGTCTCCGAAAGTGGTGACTGAGCAGGTCAAACCTGGTGACGAGTCTGCACCAATAAGTACATAACTCATCCCCATTCCCTAGACATTAGGGCAAAGGCTTACAGTGATGCATCACTGAGGCCCAGCAAAGAAGGCTCAGCCGGAACCTGCTGCAGAGAGGTAGAGACAGCCAGTATCAGATGGGAGAGGGAGTTCCCGTGCCGCTGTGTCGTAGGCCCTACAGAGCAGCTCGTTTGTGACCCTGCACTGAGGCCGAGGGCACCTGGCATCAGGAGCCAGAATCGGGGAGGCGATGTCAGGCTCAATGGATGGCAAGCGACCCAGCCCCACCCTCGCCGGATCCTGGATGGCAGCAGAGTGGGAGAGGGCCCTGGTGTCTCTCCAGCATGCATGGAGCTCCCTCAGGTACTCCTCTGAAGGAGGAACAGTGGGAGTGAAAAGAGGGCAGGGTTATGCCTGAAGAAGGCGCTAGCCTGAGCCGAGTCGGCCTGCGGAACCTGAAGCTGCAAGCGTACCAGGGCCGCACGAATAATGGCCCCCATGGAGGCGTCCTCCGTGCCCTGCAGAGAGCTCTGAGCAGAGGAGTGGGAAGCATCCTCGGGGGTGAGCGGGCCCCCGCCCCCCCCTTCATCGAAGAGGTTTATCCGGAGCCGCAAAGGTGTGGCAACCGAAGGAGGGCCAGGCGGCAAGCTAGTAGCCCCCACACCGGCCCCTGCTGAAGGGCCAACAGGAGCGACTTCGTCTGCTCCATGACGGCAGCTAACCGACCCACCTTAGAGGACAGCCTGTTTCTAGCCCTCTACCTGGGGGGTGAACCCATAGCCATCCCTCCATCAAGTCGCCGGGAACGGCCAGACTGAGCTGGAGGAAGTTGTGACGAGGAGAGGTACCACCTCTGCGACTCTAGCCACTCTGAGCGCCCGAGGCATGAATCTACAGCTCATGCAGGCGCTTTGCGTGAGACCCTCCCTCAAATGCTCGAGGCCAAGGCAGAGGGGAGCAGCGGTCATGGCCGTCCTCGGGCTCAAGAGAAGCCATACAGGCGCTACATGAATGAGCCAGTCTGTAGGTAGCCAGATGCAGCGTAGCCGGGAGTGGGCACGAGAACACAGCCTTCCCAAGCTACCCGCTAAACGGAAAGAGTAGAGCAATGCTCCTACTCGCCAAACACAAAGAGGGATGTAACTACACCCATGTTACCGGCAGAGGGAGCGAGAGCACTGCCTTCACCTAGCTGAATTAAATAAAGAAGTTTAACAGGACAACTTAGCCGGGCGGCTGCTGCTAGAATCAGCAACACGTCTACCCGATGCAGGGGCGAGAAAACTCCCTTCACTGGTTGAGTTCATAACGAATGCCAGGTGCAGCGTACCCGGGAGAGGGTGCGAGAACACAGCCTTCACCGGCTACCTACTGAACGGAAAGAGTAGAGCAATGCTCCTACTCGCCAAACACAAAGAGGGATGTAACTGCACCCATGTTACCGGCAGAGGGAGCGGGAGCGAGAGCACTGCCTTCACCTAGCTGGACTAAATAAAGATGTTTAACAGGACAGCTTAGCCGGGCGGCTGCTGCTAGAATCAAGCAACACGTCTACCAGGAACGGGGGCGAGAACACTGCCTTCACTGGTTGAGTTCATAACGAATGCCAGGTGCAGCGTACCTGGGAGCGTGTGCGAGAACACAGCCTTCACCGGTTACCTGCTGAACGGAAAGAGTAGAGCAATGCTCCTACTCGCCGAACACAGAGAGGGATGTGAATGACCTACACCCACGTTACTAGCAGAGGGAGCGGGAGCGAGAGCACTGCCTTCACCTAGCTGGATTAAATAAAGAAGCTTAACGGGGCAGCTTAGCCAGGCGGCTGCTGCCAAGAATCGAGCAGCACGTCTACCAGGAGCGGGGGCGAAAAACACTGCCTTCACTGGATGAGTTAAACAATGAAGCTCAGCAGAACACGCCAGATGTTAGCCAAGCGGCCGCTGTTAACAATCAGAGCAATACATTACATGGAGCGGGAGCGAGAACACTGCTTTCACCAGGTGAGTTAAAAGAAGAAGCTTTAACAAAACATGTAAGATGTTAGCCAAGCGGCTGCTGCTAACAATCAAAACAATACGTTACCGGGAGCGGGAGCGAGAGCATTTCCTTCACCGGCTGAGTTAAATAATGAAGCTTAACAGTACACGTAAGACGTCAGCCAAGCGGCTGCTGTTAACAATCAAAACAATATGTTTACCGGGAGTGGGAGGGAGAGCACTGCCTTCACCAGCTGAGTTTAAATAAAGAAGCTTTAACAAAACATGCAAGATGTTAGCCAAGCGGCTGCTGCTAACAATCAAAACAATGCGTTACTGGGAGCGGGAGCGAGAACACTGCCTTCACCAGCTGAGTTAAATAATGAAACTTAACAGTACACGCAAGACATTAGCCAAGCGGCTGCTGCTAACAATCAAGCGAGATCAAGTAAAACACAAATGTTTAAGACCAGATAACTAGTTTCTAAAGAAGAGAACAGCACAGAGCCATAGTTGCAGGAGTAACCATGGCCAGTGTTTACACGGCATAGGACCATAGTTACAGTAGTAACTATGGCCAGTACTTACACGGCTTAGAACCGTAGTTACAGTAGTAACTATGGCCAGTACTTACACGGCTTAGAACCGTAGTTACAGTAACTGTGGCCGGTTTCTAAAATTGTCAGGCAAACGGCTGCACACTAGATAATATAATATTGGGAGGATGAAATCCTCTTTAATGGCCACACATGCAGAGCACACAGCACACACAGTGAAGATTGTTCTCTGCATATCATCCTAGTGCTAGTCTAGTACTAGGAGCAGTAAATACAACGATATAGCGCTACTGCAATTACAACCATACGTTACCGGGAGCGGGAGCGAGAGCACTGCCCTCACTGGCTGAGTGAAATAATTAAGCTTAACAGTACATGCAAGGTGTTAGCCAAGCGGCTGCTGCTAACAATCAAGCAACCAAGTCAAAACACAAATGTTAAGACCAGATAATTAGCGTCTATGGAATAGAACAGCCCGCATAAACCGTAGGCCATGGTCACAGTAGTAACCATGACCGGTGCTTACATGGCCTAGGACCGTAGTTACAGTAGTAACTATGGCCAGTACTTACCTTACTCTCTGCATCTAAACAAAAAACGGGCAAAATATGGCACACTGGGCTTTCCATACTAAATTGAATGAGAGAGGCAGCTAAAGCTGGGACTCAAATGCTAATGATAGCTCGGGCACAACGCCACAAGCAGAACTTTCAAAAGAGCATAATAAGGGCAACTTTATGGGAGAAGAAGCGGGAACACTGTCGTCACCAGAACGTATAAGCCAAACAATAAATAAGACAGCAATCAGGACAACTTAGCTGGGAGAGGGTGCGAGGACACAGCCATCACCAGCAACAAGTTGACACAAACCTGTCCGTTGAGGCTCTACACAGCGCACAGCCGGCCACAGCTTCTGGTGGACGCGTTAACAACCCGTAGATCCGACTGTCAGTCGCGAAGCTGCACGCGGCCAGCTGCTTGCAGAGAAATCCCTCATATCAAACATTCAAACCTGAACGCTGTAGGCTACAAGAACGTAGCCGCGGTACTCTCACGAAGCGAGAAGATGAAAAAGAACCGATCCACTAATGACGTCGGCCTATGTAGCCGTAGTCACGTGGGTCACAGGTGACTTTGTTGTTATTAGGTACTCAAACTGCGCATGCGTGCACTGTAAAAAAAGATCGTAATTTTACAGGAAATAACTGTACATTTGTATAGTAATTATCATGTTTTTTTAAATAACTTGCAAAATCCTGTAAAATGACAGATATTAACTATAAATTAACAACTCAAAACATTATTTTATGTATTTTGACAATAACAACAAATAACGTTTATTTCCTTTTTTTTTACAGTAAATTTACTATATATTTACAGTATTTTTGCACTTTCAGAAAATACATGCAGATGTACGTAAAATAAAAAGTATTATCCGTAATTAAATATGTAACTCATAATATAAAAGTGTATTACTATTATAAGACTTTAAGATATTTCTTTGTAATTTTAAGGTAAACATAAAACTGTAAAAAAAAGCGTAAAATAAAAAAAACGTAAAATGTAAGTAAACATTTTTTACATAAATCATTTTCTCAATATTCGATTGAATCCACCACAAACACAAAATATCCAATGTTGAAACAAAAGTAAATAAATATGTTTTCATTAAATTCCTAACTTGCTTTATTGTAAACATCTACAGTTGACAATATCATTAAAAAAAAAAAAAAGCATAGAAAGTGGAGAAATCTCTGCAGGGAGGACCAAGGTTTAAAACACACACTGTTATTTACTCAACAATAAGTCACAGTTATCCTAGTTTTATTTATGTGTTCTGTTGCTGCATTATTTTTTTCCATTGGTCAATATACAGTAATAAACCTTAGTTTTACAGTATAATGTATGGTTTTCGGATTCTGGCCGACAGCCAGAGCTACGGCACTTGAAATAAAATTCAGCCAGAACACGGCAGGCAAGCCAGGTATGTTTGGAATGAGTCCACAACACTCCTGATTGGTTAATATAAACGTAATCGAAGAAACCTGCCAATGAGAACTCTCCGCGCCTGTCGTTCACATTTGAAACATCCACATCAGTTTGAGCGGGTCTCCTCCTGCTGGAGCTACAGCTGTCTGTCTGTATGTTTGCTGCAGGAGTTTATGGATTAATATCGGGATCGTTTTACATTTACACGTTAAATATGAGCATCGGGACGTCAACAAAGAACAGAAGACTTGAGATCTGGTGAGTCCTGCAACTGTAACGGTACGTCCACACAGCAGCTTTGAAAAAATCTTCCAACAATCCCAACGCTTCTCTGCCCATTGACTTTGAATGGGGGTGACGTCAGTTTGCCTCGCTTTTCGCCGAACTGCATTGTGGGAAACAAAGCGAAGATTTCCAGGATTTTCAGGATTCAAAAGTTGAGCAATGTTCAACTTTTGAAGCTGAGCTGGAAGTGTCAGCCAATCAAATCCCGTTTATGCAAATCTGACAGTACAAGCGCTAGCCAATCAAACCGCGTGCAAGCTGGGAGGGCCAGACCGCAGTTCATTTCCTCATATTCCCAACGAAAAATTACGGTAGCAAATCACCCGGTTCTTTACGAACAGAACTCTTTACCGGGATACAAACCTGAGGAACCAGGCATGGAGAGAGGTGGCAGAGACAGTGGTTGAAACTGGTAGGTTTTCGCCTGTTTGGGGAGTTTATATATATATTGCTCGCATAAAATCCCCGGGTTTTTTTTCTTTGTATGTCAGGGGCGGGAGATTCATGTGATTGGTTGTTGGACGCGTTGCTCGCAAAAAATCCCCAAGCTCTCAGACACGCCCAGCTCCAAGATTTTCAAGATTTTTTCAAAGCTGCTGTGTGGACGTACCGTAATGGAGTGAAACATATATTTACATAATCCTTAGTTTGTGAATGTTTTATTTTTTATTTAAGGTTACGTTTCTTCTTCTAGTTAGCTGAGTTTCTTCCCGTTAAGTTGGTATTAATACAATAATTAATAATAATTAATAAGTAATTAGTACATTAATAGGTTGTTAAATGTTAAGAAGCCCTGAGATGCTGTTTCTTGCAAGATGTTGCGCCCGGGAATCCTAGCTTAACAGGTGGCTGCTAACGTTAGTTTACAGCTTATTGCAGTGCTGCCCCCCCACCCTCTCGTCTCCAACATGGGAGAATTACACATAAACATGCAGCGGGGTGTCACAGTGTTGTCGCCAAGTTTAATGTAAAGTTTCACAGCTTTCTTACAGCGGAATCTAGTTTGTTAATGTTCAGTAGCCAACAGCAAGCATAGCATAAACAGCTAACCGCTAACGTTCGGCTAACTTGCTAGTTAGCTCTGCTCTATATATTACAAGCTAACATGACTAGCTAATGTCACACTGTGTGAACTAACATATTTTTGGATTACTACATCATACATGATTTGTCCAAATCACTGCTAAAATTAATTATTTTTGAGAATGTATAGTAAAGAAACACTCAGCCATGCATGAAATAACATAACAAAAGAATACGGGTAATGTTTGACCCATGTTGTGCCTTAGAAGTGTAGTGATAAAAACATGATTTTTGTTCAAAAAGTAAGAAAGGGAAAAATTAGAATTGGTGTTGATCCAAAACAGGTTAATTGAGGAATACCTGGAATCCTGAATGGTTAAAGTAATTTATTGCAAAGATATTTACAATTAAAACTAATTAGGGTCACTTTTGACACATGGTGGTTGTATTTTGTGTAACAAAGGGTTAACATGACAGCTGTGATGTTCACTCTTTTGACCAGTGGACAGTGAGGACTATGGAAGAGAAGATGTGATGGCTTTGTGTGGAAAGCTGCTGACGCCAGCCTGTGTGCCTCTCATCAGTCTCTCCAGGCAGCACCCAGCTATTCTTCCATCTTGCAGATGGAAAGACTTTGATATGTGAGTAATAACTAATTTGTGTCTAACATAGTATTGAATGTGGTTTAGTAAAGTATTTAAAAATACCCCACAATGTACAGGACAATCAGACCTTGTTCAACAAAGATCATCAGACAATTGTTTTGTCTTTGAGGTACAGCCGCAGCAGAGAGTCTGAGTTTGAAGAAAACACTAACATTTTATTTAGTGTTGTTTAATCAATCAATATTTACTGGTCTTGAATTTCCTCACTGGATTACAAAATGCTCGAATGTTATTGTACAGGGACATTATGCAGATTTAATCACCTGAAGATGAAAATATAGATTCAGCGATATGTACCATTTTAAGGAAATAGACTGTTAGCGGTATTGACCAAAGCTCCGCAGCTGTAGCTAGGCGCTGCTAATGAAAACTCAAGTGCTCCATTTGTTGGTTTTTCTTTTTTATTAAGAATTGACCTAGCATATCTTCCTCTTCAAAATCCCAGTTGTACTCCGCTAACACGCAGTGCCTGGGAGGGTGCGTTTGATTGTTCCCACCCTTACCTCATTTATGGACTAGGTCATGTTAGACAAGCAATCCAGTGGTTAGTTTTAGGGTAAGCTCCAGTGTTTTATTTTTTATGAATTCACTTTAAGAGAAAGGGATTTCAGAAACAAGTCTCTCAAGTTTGGCTCGAGGTAAAATTAACAAAAGCTAACTGTTGTTACCCCTTCTAAACTTATTAAATAATCAATGCCCTTGGGATGCTCTCAATAACGTGTGTGTGTGTGTGTGTGTGTGTGTGTGTGTGTGTGTGTGTGTGTGTGTGTGTGTGTGTGTGTGTGTGTGTGTGTGTGTGTGTGTGTGTGTGTGTGTGTGTGTGTGTGTGTGTGTGTGTGTGTGTGTGTGTGTGTGTGTGTGTGTGCGTGCTTCAAAGGTCCATCATACAAGATTTAGGGGATCTATTGGCAGCTGCTGATAATAACATCCATCATTATGATTTACTAATAGTTATCACTTCACTTCCTCCTCCAGCACCTGGACACAGCAGGAACCTACGCCAGGATCCTGTTTGTGGACTTCAGCTCTGCCTTCAACACAACCCTCTGGCTGGAGGCTGCGCTCCATCAGGACCAGAACCTCTCTCCATCAGGACCAGAACCTCTCTCCATCAGGACAAAAACCTCTCTCCATCAGGACCAAAACCTCTCTCCATCAGGACCAACACCATTCTCCATCAGGTCCAGAACCTCTCTCCATCAGGACCAACACCATTCTCCATCAGGACCAGAACCTCTCTCCATGAGGACCAGAACCTCTCTCCATCAGGACCAAAACCTCTCTCCATCAGGACCAACACCTCTCTCCATCAGGACCACAACCTCTCGCCACCTCAACAAGGCTCGCCCCTCCCCACTGACACTTTACCTCAGCCACAACGCAGACTCTATGCATTACATCATTGAGATCACAGGATGGTAAATAATGCAATGTTTAAATATAGCTTACTGCACATATTTTATATTCTATAATTTATTGAATTCTATTTCGATGTAAATTACTGCTTTATTTTATTTCTCTTACTATATTTTTATTACAGTGTTCTTAATATAGTTTGCTATCTGTGTACTTTAAAAAATATATATATTTGTATGTATGCACCGCGACACCTAGTCAAATTCCTCGTACGTGTGAACCTACCTGGCAATAAACCCGTTTCTGATTCTGATCTTTTTGTCCTCTAGGCGGTTGCACTGCCACGTCTACAGTAGCGCAGAATGGACAGAGGAAACATGATTGGGCCTCAAGTTTTGGTTTTTTTCTCCTACAAACTTGGGATAGGAGGGTGAGTGAACAAGTTATCCATTGGTTGGAACCTACATCTCCATTGTTAGACGTACTAAATCCTGCACACTGCTCAAATTGACAATGTGAACATATGTCGCCATTTTGCAATTTCTGTTATTTTCAGTTGAGAATGTTTCAAAGTAATCTTACAAAATTCAACTTACTTTTTATTTCTACTGTTTATAAGTATGATGTTTAAATATTAAATGATGTATTCATTAGTTGTACTATAATTCTACAAATATTTTTATATTTTCAGAGTAATTGTTTCCTACAGAACATTTTGTGATGTCATTTTGTTGAACCTGTTTGATTGGAAAATGTTAGAAAAAAGCATTAAAATAACAGTATTCTAGCTTTAGAACTTTAGGTTTTGTATTTATTTTTGTGTTTGATAAATATAATTTTTAAAAAAATGTAAAAAACTGTTTTTCTCATCAGAACTTTATTTAAGGTATTTTAATGTAACATTTTAAGACAATGGATTTTGAAAAGAGAGGAAAGTTTCCTCTAAAATCTTTAAGGAACATTTCTGTATACTAATTGCTTTTGTACTTTAATTTTATGGTTTTTGTTTGGCAGCCGCTGCTGCCTGTCATTTGACCGTTTTTTTACGGGTTTTTTGCCCGTAGAAGTATTAGTGCTGTACTTTTATTAAAGGTTATTGACTGTAAAAAGAGCAGATAAATCTATAAAATTACAGTGTTTTCACGTTAAAGTATTAGTGCTGTACTTTACAAAAGTTTTTTTTTTTTTTAACAGTGTGCGATGGACATATCCAGTGCTAAAAGCACCGCCTCTGGATCGCGAGCCCTGGATCTTGATTCGTGGATGTGCCTGTTGCTGTGGGTCCTGGATCATAAGTCCTTGATGGATATCCTCGTGGATTCATCTTCTTATTAGAGACATATGCATTTCCAAACATTTGGACTACCTATGTTGCAAATGTATTATCTTTTCAATTTACACACGGCATCTATTGCACGTCTGTCCGTCCTGAAGAGGGATCCCTCCTCTGTTTGCTCTCCCTGAGGTTTCTCCCATTTTTCCCTTTAAACTGTGGGTTTTCTCTGGAAGTTTTTCCTTGTACGATGTGAGGGTCTAAGGACAGAGGGTGTCGTATTGTCATACTGATATTCTGTACAAACTGTGAAGTCTACTGAGACAAAGGTAAAATTTGTGATATTGGACTATATAAATAACATTGATTGATTGATTGATTGATTGATTGATTGATTGATTGTGTAAAATTTCATATATGGTGGTGAAATGTGTTTAACATTAGCATTAGCTTTGGTAAAACATATTTCATAAATGAATATAATCCAGGGTTTTTATGGATTGTCCAATGGTAAGAATCTCGCATTCTCCCATTCATCATTCAAATAAAGTAATAAAGCCACCCCCCCCCCCCCCCCCCCCCCCCCCCCCCCCATCCACCTGCAGTGCTGGACAGCAGGAACTACCACAACATGGACGTGACACCTGTCATCAAACAGCTATCCTTTTCTTCATGGTGTCAAGTCTGAGCTGAACTTCAGCAACAGTTATAATAAACAGTGTGACGAAGGTAACTTT
>NC_136907.1:43618790-43643643 GCF_949606895.1 Notothenia rossii | reverse complement strand
CCAATATTCTCCCCCATGGTCTTAATTGTTCTCCATTTAATTGATATAACCTTGAGAGAAATATATGGAGACCCCTGACGCAGTACCTAAACTTTATGCTTACAAGTGGGTTTTTTTATAATTACAAGAGTCCAATTATTATTTGTTGTACTCTTTATGCATGTAAATGACAAACCTAGAATAGTTATAATGAGCAAGGTGTTTGCCGGCTGGATGAAATGTGGTTGCACCAAAAAACAATTCTCCATTATGGAGTGGAGGAAAAGTGGTGTTTCCACCAAGTTGTGAAAAGAACAGGCACAATGCACAATGGAAGCAGAAAGACAGAGGGTGAGGGGAGGAGGGAAGAAACCAGGGAAACGCTCCCTTATCTCTGCAAACAGCAGCATGGCAACACACACGCACGCCTGGGCCAAGACTGGCAGGCTAAATCCCCCTGGCATATGTTGGCACCACACACACACACACACACACACACACACACACACACACACACACACACACACACACACACACACACACACACACACACACACACACACACACACACCCCCCCCCCCCCCCCCTCCGAGAGGGAGGTGGGAGGGAAAGATGGGGAGGGAGTGGGAGAGATCAACATGAAGTGCACGTGCTCCATATTATGAATGCAATCACATCTGGGTGAAAGGGTGATGAGCGGGGGAGGGGAGACGATGAGAGACTGAAGTGGACTGCAGAGGGGGACAGACAGATGGCAGGGAAAGTGTGACGGAGGGAGCAGCGAAGGAGTTGTCAGAACGAGGTGAAGGAAACCGTAGAGTTAACCTTCACATCTACAACCTTGCACTGCAAAGCCTCGTGCTAAATGCTAATAAGCAGTAGCTTGTCAAAATGTGAGGGAAAAAAACCTGTAAATGGGTCAAAGCTGGTAAAAAAGCTAATTTCCCCCAGATAAGAAAGTGTGTTGCATCTGTCAGAATAGAAAGAACTGTGCCAAAGAGGCCACTGGAACAGGCACAAATACACTTTAGTAATAATTTATCACTCATCCATATAAACATCCATCTATGAAGTGGCATTCATGATGCATCCAATACATAAAAGCCTTTCTATGAACTGTAAACACAGAAAGATGTCATCAAAGAAACAACTGGCTGCAAACGGGGGTCGATGAGCTCTTTTTGGGTTTGAAATTAATTTGGAGATGCAGAACGTACAAGCATTTAAGCTGATCTGGAGTAACTAGTTCTTATTAGAACATGTTGAATGAATTAGCAGGTGTTCTGAGTGGGAACACACAAGCATGTTGTTTAGATCAGAAAAGCAACTGAGTAGTGAGCTTGAGAAACAAAGAAAAGGAATGAAGGTTAAGAGAAGAGGCAGAATCATGTTGGAATAAGTGCTCTATAGCATGGAATACTTTCTGGGACAAACCAAGAAGAAGGTTTACTGACCTGGAGTCAGCTCCTTCCAGAATGCGTTCGGCCTGATCGCCGATGACTTCCTGACGCAGATAGTACAGCATCCTCACCCTCAGCAGCACCCTGCAAAATAAAGTCATGCTGGTTCAAATGTTGTTCAACACAGAAACAAAAACAACAATGTTTTAATGACAACTTAATCAAAAATAAACACATTTTCTGAGGTAATGCGTTAAAGATTAACTGTGAAAACCATCAGAATCTTTTAAAGATTATTTTCAGATTTCTTATGCTCTGAGGTTATTCTGACCCTTGAAGATCCTCTAGTGTAGATTTGATCATGATCTAATCCTCTAAGAAATGGGTTTGTAAAAATAAGAATACAGCGGTATACTGCTGTATCTGTGCAGTCTGCAGGAGCACTGAACACATTTGAGATGGAAAATGTCCTATAACTCATTACTGCATTTCAGGTTTTTTTTCTTTACAACTGCTTTCTAAGGGACGGTCATCTTCTGTTGATATCAATTACAGATGTTGGCGGTCACAGTGTGTCCTTCAGTGAAATGAATCACTTCAGTCATGGCTCAACAGTGACAGTTACATCTGAACTTGTGACATTGGAAAAGCTGCTATCTGGGAGATCTGCTTCACTGTAAACATTTGTAACCAGGATTTAATGCCAATAGCTGTGTTTGGGGCAGAAAACAGAGGGAAAGAGGGTTAGGGGGGTAAATGGGAGGAGCAGAGGGGGGAAGAATTGAAAGGACAGAGCGGTGCTGGAGGGAACAGTAAGTTTGGAGAGGCAGCGAAGACGGGTATGAAGACTGTCACTTGCAACTCATTCTGCACTGTGTGTGTGTGCGCGTGCGTGCGTGTGCATCGAACGTTGCCGTGTATGTGTGTCTGTTGGCAGGCCGTGTGAGCTCATCCATCAATGTGCCAGGCCTGATTAGCCACACAACGCTGTGCTCCAGCCTAGCAGATGGCACCACATAATCACCCCCAAGTGTGTGTGTGTGTGTGTGTGTGTGTGTGTGTGTGTGTGTGTGTGTGTGTATACACTTCTTTCACCCACTTCCAACAGGTCTGCCTGCCTAGCACCTGGCCTGGCACACGGCCAGACGCACACAAACAAACAAACTTCCAAGTCAAGAAGGAAAAAAAAAATCTTAGAATTTAAGCATATCTCCCTGACAACAGGAGAGAGAGAGAGCTGACCACTCAACAAACCTGTGTGTGTGTGTGCGTTTGCACGTGCGTGCGCGTGTGCGTGCGTGCGTGTGTGGGAAGTATTCCTTTACTTAAGTAAAAGTGCAAATACTATGGTCTCAAAATACTTCACTGCTATTAAAAGTCTTGATTACAAAATGTTTCAAAAGTAAAAGTACTCATTCTGCACACAAATTAGTTTCAGAATAATATTTAGTACAGAAGTATAATACTCTAAAATGTCCATCAAGAGTGAAAGTACTTTCTATGCACAATGACTCTTTTCACAGTATTATATTATTATGGTTATTATATTGTGCTTTTTTTTATACATGCAACAGCATTTCAGCATTGTAGTTGGTCAATGTGAACCAAATGATACAGTACAGTGCTGCATTATACCACATCAGCATATATGTACAAAGTAACTAGTAACAGAGTTATATAAATGTAGTAGAGTGAAAAGTACGACATTTGACAGACCATAAATTGGAAATACTCAAATAAAGTGTGTCAAAGGACAATACTTGAGCAAATGTACTTCCCACCACTGGTGGTAGGAGGAAGACGGGAGGCTGCTTAGGCTGTTAAAGTTCTATTTACGGTTGCAGAGCTGATCACATTGTATCCATGTCCTGGTTTAAAGCCTGTAGCATTAGCTTGGAATCCATTACCGTTTTTTATCTGTCATCCTTCCATAAACTGTTAATGGCTCCCACAGATACAGAGCGAATGTGTCCATTTCAGGTGTGTTTGGGTGAGAAAGCCCTACTTGTTACAGTGGTGTTTCAGATGTCTCTTGTAGCTGTCCTCCTGCAGGATGTGGTCAGGGTTGCAGCTGGCCAGCCAATCAGCTCTTGGCGTCTGCGGAGTCGGAGCCGCAGGCTTCCCCTTCTTGCCCTTCCTGCCCCGAGGGACTGGAGTAGAGAGACCTGCAGGGAGAGAGACAGAGAGAAGGGTAAGACACGGGTCGGGGGCTTCTGCAGACGACAGCCTGTAATCCTTCAAACATTTCCAGAACCTGCTCCACAGCACAGCCTGCAGAAAGCGTGTTTCAGGTATATAGATGAGGCAGCAATGGCTGAGATAAGACCTCAGCCATGAACCTTATTAGCGCACTTGAATACAAAAGTTTTCCAGAATCTAGATATTTTGGTGCTTTTCCACCAGAAAAGGTTTCCTCTAAGAACAAATATTGATTTGGAATCCTCAGTTCTGCTAGCAAGAAATCCATGACTAGAATGTGGTTACCAGTGGATTGAGATGGTTTGATACTTTTAGGATTGAGAGGATTTGCTTGGCTTTGAGATAGCAACTGGTAATCTTTTTTAAAAGATGGGAAGTACGACCATCATTAGTCTAAACTGGATTTGTATGTCTTACTGTTATTATAATTTTTTCAATACCCCACTTGTTGAGTGTCATTGAGGTTCACTCCCATAACTTTGTTCTTATTTTGTAGCATGTTTAAGGGTCTGTGAATCCTTTGTGTCCTCCACAACATCTGTAATACATTGATGTGTGCTTTCATTGTTGTTTACAGAATGCTAAAAGAGAATATTGTGTTGATTGTATAAATTGTATATATATATACACACACTGAACAAAAATATAAATGCAACACTTTTGTTTTTGCTCCCATTTTTCATGAGATGAACTCAAAGATCAGAAACATTTTCTATATACACAAAATAACCATTTCTCTCAAATATTGTTCACAAATCTGAAAAAATCTGTGATAGTGAGCACTTCTCCTTTGCCGAGATAATCCATCCCACCTCACAGGTGTGGCATATCAAGATACTGATTAGACAGCATGATTATTGCACAGGTGTGCCTTAGGCTGGCCACAATAAAAGGCTACTCTGAAACGTGCAGTTTTGCTTTATTGGGGGGGTCTGGGGGGTCCGAAAACCCAAGGGTTAAACCCTAACCCTAACATGTCACCCATTGAGAGTGTTTGGGATGCTCTGGATCGGCGTATACGACAGCGTGTTCCAGTTCCTGCCAATATCCAGCAACTTCGCACAGCCATTGAAGAGGAGTGGACCAACATTCCACAGGCCAAAATCAACAACCTGATCAACTCTATGCGAAGGAGATGTGTTGCACTGCGTGAGGCAAATGGTGGTCACACCTGGTTTTCGGACCCCCCCAGACCCCCCCAATAAAGCAAAACTGCACGTTTCAGAGTGGCCTTTTATTGTGGCCAGCCTAAGGCACACCTGTGCAATAATCATGCTGTCTAATCAGCATCTTGATATGCCACACCTGTGAGGTGGGATGGATTATCTCGGCAAAGGAGAAGTGCTCACTATCACAGATTTTTTCTGATTTGTGAACAATATTTGAGAGAAATGGTTATTTTGTGTATTTAGAAAATGATTTAGATCTTTGAGCTCATCTCATGAAAAATGGGAGCCAAAACAAAAGTGTTGCATTTATATTTTTGTTCAGTGTATAAAAAGAGAATTAAAAAACAACAACCCTTTTTTAATTCTTGAAATAAGACAAAAGTATGGTTGTATTATAACAAAACTCAGACAAAGAGAAGTCCAAAGAGGCATGATTGAAAGTGAGAGATAAGAGGGATGAGAACAGGACTCAAACTGTGACCAATCCAAGTGCCTTTACACTCTGCTATTACTTTCATTACCACCAAACTATACTTCCTGTTTTCTCTCCCATCCATCAGCCGAGACAGGAGGAACTCTGATATGCAATAAAAAAATGATAGGTAAACTATCAATTTATAATTTGAATTACATTAATAATGAAATAACAATAAAAAAATCTAATATATTGTCATTCTCCCATGTATTATGTTGGTCAGTCCTACATAGTGTGGATTGTATGGTCTCATGCAGTGTATATAGTGTGTGTTACCAGAGTGGTTGGTCAGCAGCTTGGTGGTCCCATCCTCACTGGGGTTGATCAGGTCCCAGATGAAGCTCTTGATGTTCTCGTCTCCACGGTAATGCAGCAGGCAGTAGGCCAGCAGCGCTCTGCAGATCTTCTCCACATCCGACTCCTTCAGGGGCCGTTTGAAGCGACCGTGAGCCAGGATGTCATTCCACCTACCCCACCTGCAAAGAGATATGGAGAACAAAAACCTGTTAGTGGATATACCGTGTTTGTTCAACATTTGTTTATCAGATCATAGTATTCATTCAAATGCAGTAAAACATGTAAAATACGGGCAAAAATATCGCATTTCCTGTCAAACCAATGATCCACGTTTTTGATTAATCTAATTAACATATTGCACATGATATAAAGACCATACTAAACAACCAATAATAATTATATAATGTGCATTCATCTGTGAAGCAAAGCAAAATAAATGATTAATTTCAAAAAAGGTAGCGGCAGCAATTAGTGCATTATCAGTTTTCAACCTATTTTATTAATTGAGTCATTTTTAATGCAAGTAATATATATGTAGATTTCTGGATTTGTTTCTATTATAGTTATAGAGTTGAATATCTTTGGGATTTGGATTGACAAAATGTTAAGACATCCCCTTGGTCTTTAACAAATTAGTATGGACATTATACCATTTCCTGACATTTTATTGACCAAACAATTAATTTGGAAAATAATCTGTAGTTGCAGCCCGACAAAAAGGGCATACATGTACCAGAGTTTTGATACAACAGTGACTGTCAGCCCAACCATGTGATGCAGTGTTACTCTGAGTGATGATTTTAGACAAGGTAAAATGGTGGATGAGGGTGAGAGAGAGAGATGGATGATGGGAAAAGACAACAGCGCGTTGAGCGAGAGGAAAGGCTCAGTCAGACAGTGTGTTTTTGTGTCCTACAGCCTCGGGCCACAAGACTAGACTGCAACAATAACAACGCTGACACACACACAATTATCCCTGTATGTGGTAAGTGTGTCAGTTGGCCTGTGTGTGTGCAGTATAATGCATCCATGTCCTGAAAGGCTGCTATGGTGTAGTAAAACACGCTCTTATGCACAGGTTAATAAACATTCCTCTTTATGTCTTTAATGCAATTATATGAATCATCCACATGCATTTCCTACAGAAAACTTTAAAGCGTTTTAACCCGTGCTGGGGTTGAATCTGAACGTTTAACTACTTTCATCAATCATAAAATGGTGTTTTTTAGGCCTTGTGATATCCTCCACAGTATCAGATACACACCCACAGAACTAAATGTTTTTGGAAAACATTTTAAGTGTCTTTTTTTCATGTAAACCAGTAGTCTGAGACATTGTTTACAGCCTACAAAGTTGTTAAATAACATGTGGTGATTATTAATGGTTTTTATGTAAGAGCAGTTAAAACAGACAGGTCAAATTTGATCGGGACCACCACAACACAGTAAGGGGGGAGAAATGGACATGTCAGCCGGGTTAAATGATTTAGAGACATGGTAAAAGCAGGTGTCTTTAGATTAGATAGGTGCATCAGTGTGGTGTGGTGACTGACCCGTAGACCAGCAGGTTCTTCTCCACTCGGAAGCACTCAGATCGGGGGTACCCCTGGGCTTTGTCTTGGGGCCGTCGCGGTTTGGACGAGGGTCGGCTCGGTTCGTCGTCTTCACTCTCCAGCTCCGAGAACTCGAGCATTTCGTCCTCTTTGGCGCTGCTGAAGTGCCGGGTCTGCTTCCTCACCCTCGGTGTGTCGATCACCAGCGTGTTCTGGAAACAAATTAGGTGAGCACATTTAGTTTGTGTTTTTTGAAAGCCAAGATGCATTTTCCGTCTGGAATCTTTTTTATTTTTTATTTGATTGATCAGGTTTAAATTACAGATGGCCTGAAATCTGTCATCAACAATATGCAAAGCACCTTCTGCTTCCTTCCTGTGAAGTGGCCTATTTGTACATATCATGTACATTCAGACTTCTATGACAAGTGTGAACCCCGTGGCATCTTCTGTACAGAATCTGAATAATTGGATGTTCGGCCCCGTGTTTCATTCCTGATGCTGAGAACATTTCTGCCTGGCTCAAACCAACTGCCATTAATTATGTTGTCTAATGAATTACATTTTTGTTTAATTAATTAAGATTTTTTCCCACTCGCAATCCCATTAATATGTGCAAACAGGGCGGTAGTTAGCTCCACAATAATCACAGAGCGCTGCAGTCATTTCCATTTTAACATCACACAATGAAATCCCAGGGGAGCAGCCCTTGTTCGCTGGCAGATTTGGATTAAGTGTTCCGCTGGAGAGCCCTCCAAAGGAGGAGAACACAGAACAAGGAGGACAAACACAGATACAAAAAATGAACAAATATAGAGCGGGAAAATAAAGATGCCTGTTAGCAGAGCACTCAATGGGTGTGTAAGAATGCGAGCAAGCTTGTGTAGCTGTGTGTGTGTGTGTGTGTGTGTGTGTGTGTGTGTGTGTGTGTGTGTGTGTGTGTGTGTGTGTGTGTGTGTGTGTGTGTGTGTGTGTGTGTGTGTGTGTGTGTGTGTGTGTGTGTGTGTGTGTAGTCTAAGTGATATCTCTGTACCCTCCAGGCATCTGCGCTCCGTTAAGTGGAGCTAAGCAGCTTACTCTCTCTCGCTCAAATACACACACGAGAGCAGGGAAAAATGGGTAATCAAGGAAGAGAGGAGATTCCCAACTGTCAATCTTAATCTCTCTTACCTCCTGCTAGCTTGTGGTGATACCGACTGCTTACCACTGCATGTCCCCTTTTCTATGAGGGGACACCCTTACTTTAAATAAAGTATTAGGAAGCATTTCTTTACGTTGTTGGATTTAACATTTAGTGTGTGTGAGAGTGTGTGTGTGTGTTTTTGTAGTACCCGTCCATTCATGGCGTCCATGTCCAGTTCAGCCTTCTTGGCCCATTTCTGCCAGAAGTCTGGGTCCTCCAGAGAAATGTCTGTTCGGTTACCAGCTGCAACAAAACTGGCCTGCAGACGAAAGAGGTCAGTAATTAACTTCACATCTGTGATTTTAAGTAACCATGTAGATTTACTCAAGTACTGTACTTAAGTACAATTCTTAGATAGTTGTACTTTACTGTAGTTTTTCATTTTTCTACCCCACTACAATTCAGAGGTTTAAAGTACCAGATTTGAGTACGTCTTCCACTGATAATATAATGTCTGAGTATGGAAGCAGAGTTCACTGCAGTAGTCGTTGGATCATGCTCAGGTTTTACCTTAGCAAAGGTAGAGCCCTTGCCCTCAGACTCGATGGTGATGGTGTGTGTTCGTCTCTGGAGGATCTGGTCGATGTCTTCCTCACAGAACTTTGATCCCTCGTCTTCCTCGTCCATCAAAGCTCCGTACGCTCCCTTCCTCAGCAGGTCCTCAACCTCCTTCTTGGACAACTGCTGTACTCCGACAAGAAAGAATTCCATGACAAAGTTTAGTGTTGTCAGAGCACACAAACATGGGACGGAAAATATTGGAACTAAACTATCAATTTAACTTATTTGGCGTCAGTAGGTTTCATACAAAGGATGAACGAGTGGTCTGACAACGTGGTGTGAAGGTTGAGTCTTTTGTTTTTCCAGCCCAGAAAACGAAAACTTTACAGCGCGGGGGAAATGGAATATTTGTAATCCTATGACAGTGTTGGAGAGTATCCTATATAATACAATGTGACAAACAAAAAATTACCGTAATCTTCGGACTATAAGGCGCACCTGAATATAAGCCGCAGCAGCTAAATTGAATGATGTGTACATATATAAGCCGCACTGGACTATAAGCCGCAGGTGTTTTAATGTTTAATTACCATAGGGTTCGTGCACAGAGGGGATTGTCGGGAAAGAGATGGCTGTTTGAGGAAGCTCCCATTTATTAACATTTCAACAAACAAGTTGCATATTTGCATAATGTATTCAAGTGTTACCATTTAGTGCAATAGTAGCTACAGAACATGTACTGTGCTGTGTAAACTGTATCACATAGCGTTTCAGACACAAACTTTTCAACTTTCAAACTTTAACGGCACCGGCAGTGATCTACAGCAGTGGTTTTCAACCAGTGGTACGGGGACAAACTGTCTCGCTCTCGTAATGTCTGTCTGTCTTGCTCTCGTTCTGTCTCTCGTACCACTCTCGGTTCCACTTTTACTTTTGCGCGCTACCTGTCTCACTCTTTTCCGGCCTCCAGCTTTTCCTGCTGGAGCCCGTTGCTTAAAGGTGGGGGGCGCGGACCGGCCATAGAGCACATAGAGTTAAAGGTGGTGGACTGTAACCTGTAAAATCCATAGATTTAGGAGGTCCCCTAGTGGCCGTTAGCTGTAAAAATCCATAGATTAGCCGCACCGTTATATAAGCCGCAGGGTCAAAAAATGGGGGGAAAGGCGCGGCTTATAGTCCGAAAATTACGGTAACTATTGAATATTGTTTGCTAGATTATTATTTTTAAATCCATGGTGAACTCGTATAAAAGATAATTAACATTTACTCAGCTCTGCGCAACAGTTGACGCTTTCATATTAAAGTGCTTTTTTAATCTACTTTGAAGAAAAATGCTCTATGAAGCGACTGTAGCTGTCAAATTCATATTTCCTGGCATGAACATGCAAAGGTTTACGCTATGTTGATGCTTTCATCATGCGGAAGTGGGCTTGGTTAAATCACAACTGGGTTGGAGACAGTTGTCCAGCTTCTGGAATAGCTTTCTGACTCTGAAAAAAATCCACCTGAAGCTATCTATGGGATATTGGATGTGTGTGTGATGTCTCACCCCGCTGTTGCTGTTCTCTCGTCCGCTCATGCTCTGCAAAACGGCCTTATCGAGCCCCAGCTTCAGACTGGCCTTGTCGAACATCTCCCTCTCGTAGCTGTTCCTGGTGATCAGCCGGTAGATCTTCACCGCCTTGGACTGGCCAATACGATGACACCTGGCCTGGGCCTGGTAGAGGACGCAGTCAGATAAATGACTTGCAGAAGAGGACTAATGATATGGTCCATTGAAGCAGAATCAGTCACGTGCAAAGGAGGTTAGAGGGGCAGGGTCCAACTGAATAAAAGGGCAAGCTGGCGATTTGTGTTACTTTTAAATAAAAATATGTCCAAGATAACTACTTTTGTGACAGTTTTAAGGGATATTACACAGGGTTCATACACTTTTTCACCAATGATTTTCAATGACTTTTCCATGACTTCTCCATGACCTTTACCTAATTTTCCATGACCAAAAAAAATTACTCTTTCTCAGTGGTACCACTGAAAATGGTTTATTTTAACATGGAACAGGAAAATAAGGTCTGCATATGAAACATGTTGTGCCCATCTAAAACAAATCCAATAGTAGGCTTACTAGCTTCTACACGCTAAAGCAACTAAAATCTCTCACCAGCAAAATACCTCAACAGTTAAATTCCATTTTACGTTTCATTACTATACAGTATTTATTATCATTATAGTATTACTATTTCGGCGATTAGATAAAATATAAATTATATTTGATGCAACTTTAGTTACATTTCCATGACTTTTCCAAAAGTCCATTCTGGTAAATTCTCCTCACATGTTAACAAGCCAAACTCTAACCACCTTCTCCATAAAGGCATCAGGCAAAATGCTTCAGTAATGACTGGCAGATGCTGATATTGTACGGCTCATAGTCCTACTACGTGTGCTTCTACTATGTGTGCTTCTACAGGTGCTCGAGCCCACTTTGAGGTCCATCTGTGCACGTGTCTGAGCTGAGCTAAATGTGGGAGTTAGGATTGTACCTGCAGGTCGTTCTGAGGGTTCCAGTCAGAGTCAAATATGATGCAGGTGTCGGCTGCCGTCAGGTTGATGCCTAAGCCCCCGGCCCTCGTGCACAGAAGGAACACGAAGCGGTCCGAGTCAGGTTTTGAGAAGCGGTCGATGGCAGCCTGACGTAGGTTACCACGCACTCTGCCGTCTATACGCTCATAAGGATATCTGCACGGGAGGAGAGGTATTTTAGTGACATCATGACAGAAAAGTCAACACTATGAGAGCGATGTCCCAAAACTTCTCTATGGCTTATCAAATGGAGTCACATTCCCCCAGATACACTATATCATATCAAACAAATTAATCAAGACTATGAAGTGCAACTTATAATGACTTGTATTAACCATCTGAGACCCACATAGGACTTTTCCATTTTTGTATAGTAGTTTTGCCTTATAAATTGTCATTTCTTTAGTATAATCAAGTTTTACACATCCCAGAAATCAGCACAACCTCAGCTAATGATATATGTCACTCATTAGAGACTTATATACACACTATAATAGGGGATATTTGCCCATAAATAAAAATGGAGCTTGAACTTTTTATTTATTTGATTAAAAATAACTGCTAACCATAACATTAAAAGAAACATTCAACATGGAACATTGCACACATTTATTATCATTGTATCAGAACTGATTAGAAGATTCTAACTTATTCTGTTCATTAGTTATGCCCATTCTTTTGGGCAATGGCCATGGGCGTTTTTTTTGCCAGGAATTGTCATTCTTTTGTCCTTGTCATACCTTAGTCTACTTTTAAAACACTAAAATAACGTATATAACGTAATAACTTTTATTTTGTTTTCGCGCGTGGAATTATACTGGCTCTCGTTTCAGTACACATAACAACGGAACTGACAGGCAACCCTCTGAATCAGACTTCGATTGGCTGACTGCATCCACTCAGAGTGTCCGATTCAGAAACGTGACTCTTACAGTCTTTACGTCACAAACAAAGATGGTGGATGAGAATAGATCTATACAACAGAAAACGATAAGCAATGCGCCAGAATCAAGGTGAGACTATCCGCATCTTTTAAAACTTTACGCACATTCGTTTCACCAAAATAAGTAAACGCCTCTCAATGAAAAACTTAATAGAGTTGTTTATTGCCGTTTCTGTAGTTTAAGACAGTGGTTCTCAAATGGGGGTATGCGGACCCCTAGGGGTACGTTGGAGTACTGCAGGGGGTACGTGAGATTTATTTTATGTTAATGAAAAAAAACCACATAATTAATGCATTTAAACTAACTACTAATAGTAGATTAACTACTTTATTCAAAAGTTTACAGTAATTCTGGATAATAAAATGGGAAAAATAAACGGGGTGCTCTCTTTTCCTCTCCCTCTCCTGACAGCCCGTCCCTCTCGTGCAGCTCGCTGAACCTGTAATAAGTGACCCAACAGTAAAGAATACATATATTTATAACTAGTTTAGCTAGTTCCAGAGTACCGTAATTTTCGGACTATAAGCCGCGCCTTTTTTCCCATTTTTCGACGCTGCAGCTTATATAACAGTGCGGCTAATCTATGGATTTTTACAGCTAACGGCCACTAGGGGACCTCCTAAATCTATGGGTTTTACAGGTTACATTCCACCACCTTTAACTCTATGGGCTCTATGGCCGGTCCGCGCCCCCCACCTTTAAGCGGCGGGCTCCAGCAGGAAAAGCTGGAGGCCGGAAAAGAGTGAGACAGGTAGCGCGCAAAAGTAAAAGTGGAACCGAGAGTGGTACGAGAGACAGAACGAGAGCAAGACAGACAGACATTACGAGAGCGAGACAGTTTGTCCCCGTACCACTGGTTGAAAACCACTGCTGTAGATCACTGCCAGCGCACCGTTTAAGTTTGAAAGTTGAAAAGTTTGTTTGTCTGAAACGCTATGTGATACAGTTTACACAGCACAGTACATGTTCTGTAGCTACTATTGCACTAAATGGTAACACTTGAATACGTTATGCAAATATGCAACTTGTTTGTTGAAATGTTAATAAATGGGAGCTTCCTCAAACAGCCATCTCTTTCCCGACAATCCCCTCTGTGCACGAACCCTTACATATGGTAATTAAAACACCTGCGGCTTATAGTCCAGTGCGGCTTATATATGTACACATCATTCAATTTAGCTGCTGCGGCTTATATTCAGGTGCGCCTTATAGTCCGAAAATTACGGTAGATAAACTAGCTTAAGTGTGTTAGGTCTAACTAGTGTATTTTGCTCCGCTCAACGGTGCGTCACAGTGGAGGAGCTGTGATCATGCAGAGCTGCGTGTTCTCCGTCAGCAGCAGCTGATCTGATCTCTGATCCCTCTCTCGCGTCCGGTTAGACTTCACTCGCGTCAATGTCGAAATCTATCAGATCTAGCTAGTTCTAGCTAATGGTATGACTGCCTGCTTATCAAAGGACCTAAACAATAAGCGTTGCTTGGCAACGGTGTGTGGCCGCAAAGTATAGCGCAGCATTATTCATAATGTTTATATGAGGGGTCAAAATCCCATGCTCATAAAATGCTCATATTTTTCTCTCTTCATTTCCCACACCCCAAAATAAATAAATATACCAATTTTAGTGAAAGTAACGAAGTTTGAGCAGTGTGGGTTTTATATTAACAGAGTTACACATATTTCAAAACGCGAAGTGTAATAACTGCAGCTTGCCTCCCTGTCAGAATGACAAAGGTCCTCAGTGAAGCACAAGCCCATGTTTCTCACTACATTGTAAGTACAACTTATTTAAAAGATCAGTTCAATGCAACTAATGTCGTCTCAGTGTTATTTATTGCATGATGTTAAAATTGGTTTGCCATGAACTTAGTGATGGTTTGTAAACATTTGAAATGTAGCATTTAAGTGTTTCTCAGTTACAAGGTTGTTGTTTTAACAAATCAGACACTGATGGTGCAGCGCTGTACTGTACCTCTTTATATAGGCTTTTTGTCCCTAACAAATTGTTTTTGCGCTAACCAGGGGGTACTTGGCTGCATTTTTTTCAAAGGGGGTACATTATTGAAAAAAGTTTGAGAACCACTGGTTTAAGAGGAAACACACGGGATGTCTCTGGCTCAAACAGCTGAGAAGTTATGATGCTTTCAACGCAACGTGATATTTGGGATCGTATACGGTCCCGTGGGTCTCAGAGGGTTAAGGATTATTATTTCCCTTATTTTCTTGATGAATCGATTTGATGTTTGGTGAATCAGGAAACGGGTCCACCAAAGTTCCCTGAAGACCACGGTGATTATCTTTTCTGTTTTATCTGACTTACAGTCCAAAAGCAAAGACATTCCATTTACTGAAGTTAAGACACAAAAATAATACATTAATAATGCATTTCAGCAGCTCAAACCAGTCATTATTTTTCTCTGAAAATCAATGAAAAGATAACTCCGTTATTAAAATAGTTGGGAAATGTATTTGATGTTGATCAACTAATAGTTGCAGCTCCTACTAGGACCTACAATACTTTGAGTCAGTACCTGAGTAGCTACAGCTGATATTTACAGACATTAACATTTCTCCTGCTGCTATGTCTTTACATTTTCCCAGGGAACATCTTGTGAACTCAGCAGCTGTCATTCATCTGACTGGCCCGTGTATCAGCAGAAGCCCGTTCTTGTTAAAGGATTAAAATGGGGTCATCCCTACACTTGGCACCCTTTGAGGAAACGTGTCTCTGTCCTCACCGTTTTTGGATGAGGTAGTCCTCCAGAATGTCCAGGCAGCGCACCATCTGACTGAACACCAGCACTCTGTGGCCCCCCGCCTTCAGTTTGGGGAGCAGCTTGTCGATGAGCACCAGCTTGCCAGCAGCTTGCACCATGGCTTGGAGGGCCATGTCAGGCATGTCTGCCCGGCCACCATGGGATTCCCTGAACTCCTCCGCAATCTTCTCCTCCGCTCCTGGACAAGGGAAGACAATTGAAACTCATCAGAGAAACATTCGGAACATGTAGACCAAGGGTGTCAAACATACAGACACTGGCCCACCAGAGTCCAAGAGGGCCAGTGGAGTGACTTGGCAAAGTGTAGAAATGACAGATAAGATATTAACTGCACAAATATAGTTCATTCAATGTGAACATTTTTTGCACTAAAACAAAGGGAAGGAGTTGTTGTTATTTATAGGTTATCATCCTATGATTTTACTGGTCCGGCCCACTTCAGACCAGATTTGGGTGTATATGGCCCCTGAACTTAAATGAGATGGACACCCCAGATTTATTTGTGGCAGAATTGTTATTCTTTAATTTAGTTACTGGAAGTGTGTTTATACCAGTAATGAGGTATGGGTGGTTGCAGCATTTCCTCAGTTCCATCATGGTGTTGAGGAGGTTGGGGACTCCTGCTCCTCCACCTGCTCCTCCTTTGGACAGGAAAGTGAAATTCTTCTCCAGAATGGCCCGATAGTATTTCTTCTGCATGTTGGTCAGCTCCACCTGAAAAAGGTTGACGCAATTCTTTTTTGTCCTTCTCTGAAACATATCCATGAAATGACGATGTATGGAAACCATCACCAGAACAAGACGGTTCAGATATCAGTCCTACCTCTATGATGGTCTCCTCCTTGGGGGCCAGGTTTTTCTCCACATCCTCCTTCAGTCTTCTCAGCATCATGGGCTTCAGAATGGCCTGCAGTTTCTGGACCTGAGAGCATGGGAAGCAGGGTTAACACTTCTGTCAGTGAAGGAACCACAGGAAGTGTGAAGGTCCTCCCCTCTCCGAAGAGTTTTCCATTTACCTGCTCTTCAGTCTTTAGGTCTCCAAATTCACTCATGAATGTCAGTTCAGAGGGAAAGCGCTCGGGCTCCAGGAAGTTGAGTAAGCTGAAGAGCTCCTCCACCGTGTTCTGGAGAGGAGTCCCTGTCAGCAGGACTTTGTGCTCCTGCAAGAGGGAGAGACAGGAAAGAGGACGTTTGAGTGTCTCAAATGAAGGCTTTGTCCAACTCCATACAAGAGCTTTGAAAAGCTACACAAATCTGGCTAAGAAAACATACCCTGTACTCAGTGTGCCAAAAAACGCACACTGCTTAAAAATACTTATTTTTTTAGTATATTCACATTTTTTTACCTACTATCGCAACTTTTTTTCTTAGAGCAAATTCCCTGCAAGTGTAAATGTACCCGGTAATAACCCTGATTCTGATTCATATGTACTGTGGACCTTATTCTGAGCTCAATTATCTCAGTGCGAGTGTGCAAATGAATAAAAGAATGATTTCATATTTATCAGCTGACCCATCTTAGTTGCTAGGTTGTTTGTTTTAATAAATAATAATAAAGCTTTATTTGTAAAGCACTTTTCACAAGCCAGGTGCAGCTCAAAGTGCTTTGACAACATGGAAAACATCAAAGATTCACCTCAGGTCAAACATTGAAACCTTTTAGCACGTACACAGCGTAACACCATAACACCATAATATAACAGTTCCAGGGACATAAGAGGTCAACTAGGTGTGATAATACAAATCAAATAAACAATGATCCCTCTTGGTCAAATAACACAACACAAAATGAATAAATACAATAAAATAGTAAAACCTATAAAATAAATAAAACAATAATAATGAAAGTAATAACAAAATGTCCACTGTAATATTTATTTATGTAAAAAAAAAATGTTTTGTAATATAAAAGCTCAATGACTAACTTCCAAGAAACTTAAGGCACATTTCTGGTTAACTCAAGATGAAATGTGATGTAGGCAAGGCAAGTTTATTTATATAGCACTTTTCTGTACGCGACAATTCAAAGTGCTTTACAAAACAAATTAAAAGACTAAACTTGTCAACATAAACTCTGCAGATAAAACCAACTGAGCGATTAGTCGACAAGTTAAGTGTTGTTTGTGGAATTTCTTAGGTGTCAAACAGCCCTAGAGATAACCGATGGCGACCACTCGCCACTTGCTGAATCGATTCTTCTTGCCCTGGCCCCCACTCACCATGTCCATCATTTTAAGTCCTTCCAGTAGTTTGCAGTTTCGGTTTTTGAGGCGGTGGGCTTCGTCTATCACCACACAGCGCCAATTCACGTTGCGCAGCTCCGGACAGTCGGTCAGAATCATCTCGAAGGTCGTTATCACAGCGTGGAACCGGTACGCTCCCTTTGTTACTTTACCCTGGAGGAGGGGAAAGAATGAGGGTCAATATGACTCATCTTTATTGTCTAAGTCTGTACATTCAATATTATTTCATGCTGTGGATCAGGGAGGGAAACAGTTTTTACTTGAATGAAAAATATACAATCATGGCAACTCCATAATAGTGAGAAAAGGCCAAAAAACAACATTTGACACCAGTTGTATGTTTTCTTTAGAACAGAATACCCCCTTTAATATTATCACCATTTTAGAGATGGCAGACATAAACAGTGTAACCCTGAAGTGTTTTGTGTAGCAGTGCAGGAACACGTGGTCCAGTTCGACCTTGAGGATTACCTCAGCCAGGATTAGGAACAAGCAGCTAGCAAGGACACGGGTACTCCAGCTTATTTCCTTCAGTGGTGGCCTGGGTTTCACTGAGTGGCTGAGAGTGTCCGCAGCATTGTACAATAAGAGCTTACAGCTCGAGGAGTGTAAAGAGCTTACACAGCAGAGGAGCACTGTCCATCCCCAGCTGACTGGACCCCCCTCCCCCCCACAGGGTAGCTGTTCAGATGTGCTGACAGTCACACTGTACTGCTACATCATTCTCCTCATACAGAGCTGCCAACAGGACGCATCAACACTCGTCCTTCTTCAGGTCTTTCATTTACTACACTTTATTTAGGATGAGCTTCCAAAACACGTACTTTACATTTCAAGCAAATGACACTTGTTTTAGATAGAAATATGTATAATGAAAGCCTGGAAAAGGCTTTTTATATGTTTGGCAATTCTTGAAGGACCTTTAACGAAATTCAACATCAAGATAAATCACAGAGAACTGAGCTGAAACAGCCTTTACCTCTGGCCGTTCATTCTTTGTCTAATTAAACATAACATTTGATGATTTATACGATACTACTTTATTGGTCAGATCAAATCTGAAATTTGACTTGCGTCACAGCAGCTCCATGTCCAACATCAACAGACAAGTATCCAGACACAATACTTGAAACACAAACAACAAACATTTAACATAACAGCACAATCACTGAGAGAAAAACATGCTCAAAGAGCCTTCAGCGTGCATTTGATCTAGGATTTAGCTCTGTGTTTACTGTGAGGATTGACTGATGCACAAAGGAGTGCTTCAGTCTGACTTTATTGAATCGTGGGACCCTGTATCTCCGATTAGGTAGCAGTTCATATTCACTGTTCAGAACATGGTTTGGGTCAGAGATGATGTTGTTAGACAGCCTCACTAGGTTGTTATGATAGGCTGAGTCATAGAGTCTCTGACAGGGTTGACCAACAATCTTTGAGCAGATTTTTAACAGGTGGAGCAGTTTTGATTTTAAAGCTGCTGACAAACATTTGTACCAGGTAGTATTGCAGTACTGCAGAATAGACATGATCACAGATGTAAAGAACAACAGAAGGATTTCTCTGCTCGCCCCAAAAGACGGCGGAGAAAATAAATTATTTGTTTTGTCCTTTTGCACAGATATTCAATGTGATCCTTCCATGACAGCAGATGGTCAATCATTGTATTCAGTTACACAGCTTAACTACATTGATATTAAGCAACCAGTCATGCCAACATTAATTGCACTGTAATCTGAGTTTTTCAATTTGAACTGTATTGTTATATTATATTTTAACTGTACTATGTATTATTTTATTGACCTGCACTTAAATCATGTTTTATAATTGTTTGTGAGGTAAAGATTATGCAATGTCTTTAGTGTTTGTTGATTGTTATGAAATTAGTTATTAGCTATAATCTGGCATAATCCATATTTTCTCTTTTCTGAGATTAATGTATTTGTATGCATGGTCCTTGTTTAAATAAATACACAATATATACAGCAAAGATTTAACTTTTCTTTTCAATAACTCATCAGCAGAGAGGTTATTTTGACTGGATGGTGGTTGAACTTAAAAGACAGAAATAGAAACCCTTATTTTATCAATTTTAATCTCATATATCTGATCTGAATTTCTCTTATTACATGTGTTAAAATAATTCATTGTTTTTATACCAACATCCCTCTATTTTTTCTTCCACTTAAAAAATATGTACATGGATGACTGCCTTCACATGATGTGCAGTTTGGACGTAGTGTGCTCACCTGTGTGTCTCGGTGGTACATCTCGTAGGCCTGGATGGTCTTGCGGCTGGCCTGGCTGCCGTGGTACACCACAGCGTTAAGCTCCGTCCAGGTGCGGAACTCTCTCTCCCAGTTGGGGATGGTGGAGAGCGGGGCGATGACCAAGAACGGCCCCTGGATGCCCATCTTGAAAATCTCATAGAGGAATGTAATAGACTGGATGGTCTTTCCTAGACCCATCTCGTCAGCCAAGATACAGTTACGTCTGTGGAGGAGGGAGGAAGTACTCAGAATGAATAATAGCATAAAAACAAAGCTCTATTCAGTGTCACTCAACAAGTTAACATTACAAGTCTGACATCTCAGAGACCAGTCCCGCTTTGGCCCTGATGTAAACCTCCGGAACTTTGACATGACTCAGCAGTATGCTTCCATGACCTCAACCATCTTTCCCTTTAGATCATTATTGCTACTGCTGCTGCTGCTGCTGCTGCTGCTGCTGCTGCTGCTGCTGCTGCTTTTCCACAGGGGTGAGGCGGTCTGTTTTCCACACCAGTGATCTAATGCAAAAAATGTGCAACAAGCTGGAAAAAGGTCTGTCATACTCAGAGACTTGATTTGAGTCCTTCTTATTCCAAAAACATCCATGAACAGTATTCACCCTCAAATGGTAAGGGGCAGTGGTGTAAAGTAGCCAAGTAGATTCACTCAAGTACTAAAGTAAAATCTTGAGATACTTGTACTTTACATGAGTATTTGAATGTTATTCTAATTAGGGTTGCAAAATTCCGGGAATTTTCAAAGATGGAAACTTTCCATGGGAATAAACGGGAATAAACTGGGAATTTTCCAAACTGAAGGTTGGCTCTTCATAGGGAACTTAAATATAGTTGGGGAAAGTAAATGTTATTATAATCTTGACTAAAACAAACAGATGCCATTCAAGTACACTTGAATATCCATGCCATAGCAGATGATAGCACACTGCTTACTGCAGGGATCACCAACTACATTTGTCCAAGGGCCAAAATGTATCCAATAGACACTATCGCGGGCCAGCGATTTTTATATAGTCCACAATGCTAGTGGAGCAGGTTCAGGTACTGCGGATCGCATAAAGCTCAGCAGACCCTTCACGCTAACGAAGAATCACTTCTAGGCAGGGTTGGGAGGGTTACTTTGTAAATGTAATCAGTTACTGAATACTGAATACATGCTCTGAAAGTAATCAGAATACATTACAGTTACGTGTCTTAAAAATGTAACTTTTTCAGATGACTTTTAGAATACTTTCTTTTTCCATAACAGATGGGTATGTTTTGGTTAACAGGAGACACTTATTTTACTGTTTTAATGGCTTATCAAGAACTCAAACACAACATCTTGGTGTCATTCTGGACAGCTCCCTCTCATCTGCACCCCACATAAAAAACATCACCCGGAATGCATTCTTTGTACTGTCTTAAAACCTTTCCTTGGAATATGTTATGAATTGTAAGGTGTCCTTGGGAGCTTTGAAAGGCGCCCCTAATTAGAATGAATTATCATTATTATTTATTATCTGAAACGATGTAATAACTTTAAAACTGTTTCCAGTCACTTGCCCCATGCATTCAGCAGCAGCAGGCCATTCACTTTGATTTGATCCCGTTATGAAATGTCATCATTTCGACAATAAATAAATGCTACATAAACGTTATCTTGCACATTTTATGTAACCATCTCCGTTTCTAACTTTCAATATATTTTAAAAGAGATCTCTCTCATCTGCGTGCGGGGGGGGGGGGGGGGGGGGGCTGACAGACACGCTGCATCTCTCTTTTGCTCACAGACATGCTGCAGCGCTGTGCAGTGTGCACACTAGGGATGTGCATCTCCATCACTGAGGCCGATGCGATGCGCATCTCGATACGTTACCACGATACGATACATTAACGATACCTTTGAAACACTAGGCGATGCGATACGATACGATTCACCCCTGTTGCGATACAGTTCGATACGATTTGATTCAACATTATGCGATTCGGGGCGATACGATGCGATTCAACACGATGCAAAAATAATGATACTTCAATATGGTACGACAGAGGATTTTTGTTTTATTCCTTATATGCAGCAAATCATACATTAACAAAAAAGTGCTTTACATATTTGGTACTGCACATCCCATCATGCCGTTTATTTTTTTACCTTTAAAAGCTCTCCAGAGTACAATTGTATAACACCTCACAGTTAAACAATGTAAGGATGCATTGCTCATGATTAACAATGTGCAAATAACAGCTACCATAGAGCAATGCCCATACAGCTGCCAGCCTGATGTGCTTAACACTCAGAGGCTAACACACCAGTGAGCAGAAAGCATTGGTTTCTATCTGAACAATAAAGAAAACAAATAACCTTTCACAAACAGGTATTTCATAACTGCTTACATTAAGGAAGACATTTAAATTATTATTGGCCGTCACAGGCTGCTGTAAGCTAAACACCTCTCTCTGACAGAACACCTCACTGAGTGATTTAACTCATATGTCTCACTTTCAGGTTTCTCTTTTCAGCCGCAGACCCCATGTCGCCTCTTTATGTGCGTCGCTAAGTTCCTCGTACTACTTGTGTACTTTAAAGCGGCTCGGCATCGTTAACAATTTGCGAGTGATTTTTCAAGTTGACCGTCTGTAGTAATAGTGCCGCGCACATATACCATCAGGACGTTACTGATGGGGTGCGGCTGCGGAGTGATACTGTGTGTATGCAAGTCCGCATCTAGGACGGATCTATGTATCATGGCTGTAGACCTGTTAAGTAATAAAGATACCTCATACAAAGGTCTACGGATACCTTATTACTCTCCATGACCTGCGGTCAACTATATAGCATAAATGACTATTACACCGTCTTTCTTGAACAATCCGAAGTGTTGCCAAACGTTTGATTTGTAGGTATTTTTCGCTGCGCTGTGTTTCTCTTTCTCCTCAACTTCCGTGTGTGTTGATAACTGAGACTCTCGTTCTCCGTAGTGGCGAAGCAAATATCAAAGATCGTCTCTGCTGAACGTTGACAAGATAAGGGGATTTTATATGAATGAATCGGTTTTTTACCGATGCAAAGACGCTACGCAATCGATGCATCGCGAGTTCAACCCAAACTGTAGCCGATGTGCACTCTTTCAACCGGTGCACTCGCATCTTGAACGTTTATGCCGGTGCACCGATGCGAATCGGTGAATCTTAACATCTCTAGTGCACACAGTTCTGCCGGTAATGAATATTACATTTTGTGAGGAAACTTTTCCACCAATAATTCCAATAAGTATTCCAAAATGTATTCACTTCAGGTTTACGAAAGTAACTGTAATCAGATTACTCGTTTTTCAAATGTAACGCCAGCTGAATACAGTTAGCCTACTTGATTTTTGTATTCTGATTACATGTATTCCGTTACAACCCAACCCTGATTCTAGGCTACTGTCCCGCAGCTCCTGCCTCTCTGTTGGACTTTGCATCGAATATTTCCAAAATTCCCAGCTTAACTTCCCATGGAAACTTTCCGCCCCTTTGCAACCCTAATTCTACTCACTACAGTTCAGAGGTAAATGGTGTACTTTTCCTCCACTGCATGTATTTAATACCTTTAGTTAATTCACAGATGTGGATTAATGATGTGAAATATAATCAAGTGTTAAATCAGACTTTCGTTCCACCTGGAGTAAATTCACAAGCTACCCTTCAGTATACAAAGTCATTCAAACTAGCTGCACCTTTACCAGCTTTGAGAACACTTTGATCCATCATTATAAACATATCATATATATTATTCTGAAATTGACCAATCTGCATAATTGACTTTAAGTATATTTTGACGCTAGTTCTTTGATTGCAGGACTTTTACTTATCGACTATTTTTACACTCTGGTATTGCTACTTTTATTTAAGAAAATATCTTAATACTTCTTCCACCTCTGGAATTGGGGCATTCAACAGAAAAATGAAAACTGACTTACAAAAACCTTGTATTTCTGCTCTTAAATGAGGATTTTGGTGGAACTAACAGGGTGCATGGAAAGCGGCAGTGGGAAAACTTAATCCCCAGCATGCTGGAGCGCCACTTAATGTCCCATTAAGAGCATCAGATGAGGGGCCATCACATGCACAGGCTGGCAGTGGCAGTGAGGAGCTCATTATAGCAGAATCAACTTAATGGTGACTACGAGTTGTACCAGTTGAAGGTGAGCCAGTTGAGCCTTCCAGCTGGTACTCCCTGAGTTCGTTGCTGTTCCTGTAATCCATGGAGCCCTCCAGCTTCTTCCATTCGGCTGCAGGGGGCCGTTCCTAGACGCACAAACATTAATTACTACACAACATCGAGGCTCATCTATCTTCATCAAATATTTGGTGTGAGGATGGGACTTGTTGGAAAACTGAAGATGGGATAATTGGATTTCAAGGATCAAGGGTAATTTGTGATTGTAAAACACGGGGTGGTGCAATAAACCGCAGTTCAAGTGTCATTCAGCTACAGAATAATACATATTTACTGTGGTAAACTGGAGGTTTTGAGCGCTTTGATATGCACCTGGTGTATGAGAAGAGCTATACAAATAAAGATTTGTTATTATTATTATGATTTGATGTTTTTGCAGAAAAGACGGATGCATTAGGTAGCTTTCTATTACAACCCAAAGTGCATGGCAGCACACAGTAAGCAGGAAAGGAAGGCTCAGAATAGAGAAACGTCCTCCCACATGTTGCTCCATATGAAAAATAGATTAACATGCGGTTTAGTCTTCGAGGAATCTCTCCATGCACTCAAGTTGTTTTTGACCGGCAAAGTCAGAGGCAGGAGAAAGATAAATGTCTGTCTTTTTTTAATAGTTGGGGAGATGTTACCTGGGACAGTTTTGCCAACAATAAAAACCTAAACGGTGCCTCTGTGGAGCCGCTCCAACAGGGCACTCAACCCCTTAAGCCCTGACTGAGCCTGTTTTTCAGGTCTCAGGCTCGAAAATGACATTCCCAGAACAAATTACTATATCTTCACTTCTTAAAAGGGTTAAATTAATAATCTTTTTTCTCAAAGCAAGGTTACATCTGTGAGTTGGATGTAGAGGAGTCAAAATCAATATAGATGTTTTTATTTTAAAGTCAATTCAGATTGAACATAGTAAAACTTTTTTTAATTATTGTGTCCGTCCAAAAAAAAAAAAAACATGACTTGCAGTGTGCGAAAAAGTACACGTCCCACCGTCCGGGACGTGTTATTTACAATATCGGACAAGTAGATCTTTCAATTGACTTGTCCGGCGGACAAGTGACGTTTTTCGCCC